>NW_016177283.1:0-5302 GCF_001687245.7 Rhagoletis zephyria | reverse complement strand
TACGCCATGTACACCTAAGTAGCACGCTTTTATGCTCATATTTCATATAAAAAAAAATCTTTGCGTAATTTCATTTGACCACTCATTACTTCTTATTTATCGATCGATTTTCTTCATTAGTAACTCTATCCATTGAACATTTTTGCTGTAAACCAGTGTTATCTATATAAAAAATACATTAATACGAGGAATTTCACTTTTTCTGATTTTGGACAATTAACTAATGCTCGTATTACAAAAAAAAAAAGGTTTTGTTTACAAAGAACCTACATTTTTATGCCACCGAACTAATTTTTTAATTTACATGAAACATTTCGCAAACATGAACTCCCTCGGTTTTAAATAGTCCACGATATCGAGCGTCCACAGCGTGACAAGTTTTCACAATTTATTTGTTTGTTATTTAATTTTGGTTTTTTTAATAAAAATATAGTTTGTGTTTTAACAAAAAAACTGTATAAAATCCAAGTTTTAAACTTTGTATAATATTATAAAAATCCGCAAACTTTCATAAAAATTTCGAGCTTTTTAATAAGATTTCTTGTACAGATTTTGAGTAATTCATTAAAATTTAGTGTAATAAAACGCAAGTTTGAAGTAGCTAGGACTAACCGTTAATTTTTGGTATGTTTTTTTTGTGACGGTGTNAAAAAATCGATTCCAATCGACTATGAAAGCGTTTCAGGAATGTAAAGACATTCTTTTGCGCCCTGTTTAAATAGCTAAATCTTATACGGAATTACGTGAAATCTACGAAAGAGCAATCACTAAGTCCATCGGTATTCGAATTCCATCTCAATTTTTGTTTCTTGTTGTAAATAATGTTCCTCTGATGAAAAGCTAGCTAGTTAGTATAATGACATCTTGAACCTTGCAATGTATAAAACAAATGCTTTAGAGAAATCAACTGATTTAGGTTAGCGATAAAGTAGATATTTTTCGCGAAACAAAAGACAAGAAGCGATTAATGAAAGCCTTTTCTTTTCATATATTATTCCGTAACAAAAGCTGTGACGGGAATTTGTCACTCATACAGAATAGAGCCGTTAGTCACACGAATACGACAGCCGGTTCTACGTAACGGAATGATCGGGTTTTACCCGACAAAGGGCTGTTGCTTCGGCGATCTAACCCAGTTTAGGTCGGCGAAATCCATCAAACGTTATTCGATATTGGGGCTACATCTGCTCCGTACCCTTCTGCTAAGGGCTGGCATAGAGTCCAACCCAGGGCCAGAAATTTATACCTGCTGCGTATGCCAGAGATGACTGCATACAAACTCCACCTCGGTGAGGTGCAATGGCCACTCTCATCATTCCAGACATTTGTAAACTGGGGAGAGTGGTTCCACCGCTTAAACCGTTCAACAAAGGAGAGTCGTATTGCCCGATAACCCTCCTTTCCCCGGTAGCGAAAACACTAGAGGCTCTTCTACCCCCGCACTACAGAAACCACCTGACCTCAGCGAAACATCAGCATGGGTTCCGTAAAGTTCACAGCACAACAAAAGCACTTAACGCCATAAACACGCAGATAACTCGTGGCCTTAGCCGAAACCGCTCCTTTGAGAGAACTATTCTAGTAGCATTGGACCGGTATAAGGCGTTCGACACTGTCAGTCATTCAACGCTGCTAGAAGATATAGAGGCCTCCTCACTCCCACAGGGACTCAAACGGTGGTCGGCGAATTATCTGATTGGTCTACACTCGTCAGTAACTTTAAAGGACAAAACCAGTAAACTAGGAAAAATTAATCAGGCGGTACCACAGGGTGGTGTCCTATACCCACGGTTGTTTAATTATCATATTTCAACGCTCTCTCAACCACCAGAGGGAGTCACTATTGTCTCTTATGCTGACGATTGCTCGATTATAGCGTCTGGGAATGCGAAAAAAAATTCAGTGCTCGAAAGTAAACGGTTATCTGTGGCAACCCTTTTCATCACCTGGACGAAGGAGGTCAGACTACAATTGGGTATTCACGTCGGTGGCGTAACAATACCGACGGTGAATAACCCCAAAATCCTCGGAGTCACCTTCGACAGTCTGCTCTCCTTCTTGGAGCACACAACCGCAATTGTGAAGAGTACAGAGCTGCAGTCCTCAAGTCGCTGGCCGGCAGCACTTGGTGCAAAGACAAAGAAACGTTGTTGGCAACATACAAGGCGATTGGTCGCCTGGGACTAGCAGGACGCAATGGAGGAAACTACAAACCTGGCAGAATACGGCAGTTGGGACAGCGACCGGATGTCTTCTGTCGAAACGCTGCTCGCAGAAGAGCCCTCGCCAAGGCACGCCAGGAGGCATCTCTACGAACTGACGGACGAAGTCCAGAGATTCATTAAACCTCTGGACCCGTCAGCTTATCGACAGGCCCTGAGCGACATACACAGGGAGTCGGTCTCAAGTTATGTAGACTGTGAATGCCGTTCTAGGCACACAACCACCTGACGTGGACGGGGCAGAACTTAGTCTGCCTTGAGGGACCCGCACCACAATAGCCCAACTTCGCTCTGGGCAGAATTAATGAGGATGTGCCCAACCAATGCCCGGCATGTGGAGAGTCGCTACATGACTCACGGCACCTCATCACATGCCCCGAGAACCCCACACAGCTAACCTCTCTGTCCTTATGGACAGACCCTGTCGAAGTCGCGCACTTCCTGGGCCTCCCCTTAGCTGAAACGGACGACAACGTTGACGGATGAACCGACCCGAGCGGGGTTTAGTAGCCGCTACAACAACAACAACATAGTTACAAGGTTTTTATTTTTTACTTACATCTGGTGCGAATGGAGGCTTCACCATGCCAGCTTCTAACCGTTTCCAGTTGATACAATTAAAGAATGGATGTAATTTCACCTCACGCGCACCATATCGCCCATTACGACAGCCAAGTCGCACTTTTATGGATTTTGCAAGCAATTGCTGGCATAATGACTTTGCCTCATCGCTAAATTTGCTTGAATACTTTTCAGGATCCTCCTGCGAAAAAGAAATTCAGAAATCAACATATTATATTCCAAAGCACACTATGGAACCAACTTACCTTCACACGCCTATCAACTTCTTCGCGTTTCACTTTTTCCTTGCGCATACGAAAAGGTGCCTGACCCTCGATCATTTCATATAATAAGCAACCGAAACTAAACCAGTCCGGCGAGAATGAGTATTTTTCATTGTCGATCACTTCAGGTGCCATGTAACCTTCACAATGAAATGTTAGTTAGAAATGAAAAAATTTGTAGAAGATCCAATTTTAACACTAACCTACGGTACCGACACGCCCGCGCACCATTTCACCTTCCGGTATTTCAACGGCTAAACCTAAATCTGATATTCGCACATGGCCATGATCGTCCAGCAATATATTTTCTGGTTTACAATCTCTATACACAATACCCTGTTGGTGTAGATGTTCGAGTCCGCACACCACTTCGGCTGCGTAAAATCGTGCTCGCACCATTTCGAAACCCGGATCACCGCCCATATTATAGATATGGAATTTTAAGTCACCGCCTGCGGAATATTAAAAAAAAAAAGTTTCAAACTTGTAGTAAACGAATGTAGTAAATAAAGGTGTCTGTTAAACTAAAACTCGTTTAAACGATTTGTCACACAGTACCGTAGAGAGGACCTTGTATTCAATATTAGGCTTATTGCGCTATAATTGACACAAACAGCAGGAGCTCTCTTTTTTGTGGACTTGATAAGATGCAATGACAATGGAGTCTTTGAAAGCTCCGTTTTGTACTTCTGCGAAAAGCTCCGTCCGTATAAATAGCCCATCCAAAAAAGTAGGGTTGTTGACTAAGCTTTCGAATAACTCTCGGCTATAAGCCCTTAGGGAAGGTTGTGAATACGAATCAGACTTCGAAAACTTTACTGGAACCATAAATCTTTACTTATATAAGGTTTTTTACATTATAATGAACAAAGCCCCAGTAAAAAGTTCCTCGAATAATTTGCATCATAAAAACAAAACAAAAAAAAAAAAATATTAATGCAAATTTACCAGATTTGAGAGCTTGAAAAAAGTTCACGTTTTTTAGCCATATAAGTAACCGACATCCCAGAAGTAAAAAAATTAAATACATACAAACACACAAAAGCATATTTGTATGTCTCTATTCGCAAAAGTAAACATTATACTTAAAAATAAATGAAGAAGAACAACGAAATTTGATTCAAGCGAAGCAAATTAGTGCGAAAGGACCCGAAAATTACAAAAACATAATCAGCCTCATTGCGTAAGTCGTAATTTAGGCTAAATTGTACGACTCGACAACATTGGCATTGTCTACTGTCGTGCCGAAATAAGTAAACGACGAAAATCGTCGAAAATTATACAGTGCTGCCAAGTTTTCCGGTTTTAATACACTAGTCGAGTGGAAATTTTAGGCACTGACGTGAAATTTTCGATACGATTCGACTCTCGAAAAACGAGTATAAATTTTAGGCAATGACGTGAATTTTTCGATACGATACGAATCTCGAAAAACGACTTGCATTCGACAGGACTCTGTCAATAATAACATTTTCGCTAATTTACTTTCATATAAACTTTTAAAGGTGTCAAATGATTTCATTTTTGCTTTACATGGTACGTATTCCAAAAAATTTCAGGAGATGCTTTAAACCCCAAAGAACCCGCTGTAAGCGCCAATGTAATACCAAAGTATAGCCAATAATGTTAAACCTTAATAACCATAAAATGGAAGCGTTCTTTTGTTATGCAATTTTATTTTTTATTTATTTATTTTTTTTTTTTCAAGAAACTCAACTTACCGTTCATAATCGTTAGCACTAAGCAGAGCGCATCTTTGGTCTCATACGCATATGCCAAGTTCACAACAAAGCGGGAATTTATTTTTTGCAAAATCTGTTTCTCTATCAGCACCATCGATTCGCCTTTACGTTTTTTTATGCGCTTCTTTTCGAGTTTTTTGCAAGCGTACATTTTACCAGTGGCACGTACCTGTAAAATGACGAAAAAGTGTCGATGACTTGTACTTTTGTAAATACATATGCATGCATGCCATTTTATGTATTCGAAAAATATGAATGCCATAAAAATGTGTAGCAAGTACTTCTGAATAAGCATACATTTGCATATTTTACACTTTCCCCGGTTTATGTATTGTGCGCTTTTGCTTTATATATATTTTTTTTTTTTGTATTTACCTGACATGCACAGACCTCGCCGAAGCCACCTTTGCCCAGTACGCGGTACATACGAAACGTTTTGTAGGGGATGGGTTGCGCCTCCAGCCATTTCCATTGCAAATATCTGTGTAACGAA
>NW_016177280.1:0-8614 GCF_001687245.7 Rhagoletis zephyria | reverse complement strand
AAACAAAAAGTTCAGGTTAGAATTTCAAACTGAATCATAGGAACTCAAAACAGGATCTTACTTATATTTCTTTTCTTACAGTACAATTACATGATAGACGAAAAAGATGACATTGGTAAAGGACCTAACTGTGTTCTGAGCATCCTGCATTATCACCTGCAAACCTACTATAAAGACATTGAAACACTCGTTCTTTTCTGTGACAATTGTGTTGGGCAGAATAAGAATAACACTGTACTATCATANTGTATTTTGTTCATTACCAATAAATTATATTTTGTCGTATTTTTACTCTTCTTTCTCTACATTTTTAGTACACTTCTAAGCAAGTTAGGATTTTCTGCTTTTCACCACGTGAAAAAGCATCTCATCTTCCATCCGAATCAACCAAAAAGTGAAAATTGATTTTTTGACCCCTTTCCGTAGACCAGGTCACATATACAAAAAAAGTCTTAAAAAATTTACTTTGAAACCGAAAGAAACCGAAAGTAAACAAATTTTTTCATGTTGATGTATGTACCGAAAATGTATAGCACACACCTAAACTACTAATCAGGGGGTTGGAAAATGATATCGGCATAGATAGCCAATTAATAAGCGTCTCGCAATGTAAAAAGAAATGTTGCGACTTGCCAACTATACCCGAAAAAATTTGCAGTTAATTGAGCGAGTGTATTTTTTTTTCAAATCTCAAAAACGGAAATAAGGTTTTACCTCAAAAACTGCTCTACTTTTTGATATTTTGACTACATATTCGAAATGATGGTCAAATGCCACAAACAGGAATCTCTGCGTAACACAAAAAAAAAATGTTTATTGCAACTGCAAAACGATTGATATTTATTTAGAAATCGCCAATGCAAACCGGCTTGCTTTTAAATACGAATAATTAAATTAATTTAAATGCCACTAAATTTTTGAACTGAAATTGCGCCGAAAATGCTTATTTCGCTACACTTTTTGGCCGGAAATTAAGTAATTAAAAAGCCTAAAAACGCATTTTTGAATACAATGAAAGCTTAGGCAATACTTTTTAAATTCCAGATCTAAAATTGGATTCTTACATGTTGTTGTTGTAACAGTTTTTAAATGCCCCATTATTACATCATTTAGCTTCATAGGAGCTAGTTTTTCTTTGGCTGATAAATTTTTTCAATGATTAGAGCAAATTATGTATTTTGAATTTGAAATTTTGAAAATTACGGTTCTACGCGCAAAATCCGCTAAGAATTTGCTATTCGATATTCCTTGGGACACGCATGAGGTTGTCGAATTTCTTGTCGGCCTGTATAAACGATCCAGCTTGATCGCAAAAACAACCAAAAGTCTAAAGCGAACAATCAAATATGGTTTGAGAAAAAAAACATCTCAAGAAATTATTATAAAGCAAAAACGTTAGTTTTTTCACATTCGAAAAATTAAAATAACTATTATTTTTGTCCCTGCAGAAGTTATGTTTAAACTTGTATATACTCATACATAGCACTATAAAATACCTGTGAGAAAAGTAGTAAAATGTGTGCTCGTCGTGTTTTTGTATAAGAATTTTAAGAAATCATTGACTAAAAAAAAATCATATACACAATATAAATAAAACCGTTAACGTGCAAACGAAAGTAATAAAATTTTGAACTAAAATTTTCCATAAGATGCGAAAATAAATATTAAACATAAATATACATACATATTAATTAAACTATTCTATCTATCTATGTATGTATGTCTATACTGCTGCTGTTGTAGAGGCGTGGCAAATATAGTTGTTTCAAAATGTTGTATGTTGTATACAATTACATATGTACATACTTCTGTACATACATATGTATATTGCAACTAAGAAAGCAAGATGCAAATGCACATCCTTTTTTTAATTACCTTGATAGTTTTGTGGCCAAATGGCGGGTACATTCTATAGATTTCGTGTGTGCGAATTTAGTATTTTCCAACGGCAATAGCAATAGCGTACATGTAAAACAGAATTTAAAATTTTCATTTTAATTCGATTAATTTTATATTATTATTACACATACATATATGTACATTAGGGTGGTCCAAAAAAAAAGTTAAGTCGGAAATTCAATGCTTTCACCCCCTAGGATTGTTCTATACCGAAAAAAAGTATACCCCTGTTTTTTTATTTTAAAATCAAAATATATTTAGAGGTCGCTCAAAGCGCTCAAAGTTTCCCATGTATTTTGTATGGGGAAAAAAAGACTTTTCGTAGAAATGGCATAGAATCCATGGAAACTATTTTTTAAGGATCTCCGAAAAATCCCCAAAAAAATGAAATACTCANAAAATTAAAAAATGTTTAAATAAACAATTGGGCATTATTCTCTGAAGTCCTCTGAAGAGAAGCAGAGTTTTCAGATTGAAAAATTTTGATTTTCATGGATTCTATGCCGTATCTACGAAAAGTATTTTTTCCCCCATACAAAATACATGGAAAACTTTGAGCGCTTTGAGCGACCTTTAAATATATTTTGATTTTAAAATAAAAAACAGGGGTATACTTTTTTTCGGTATAGAACAATCCTAGGGGGTGAGAGCATTAAATTTCCGATTTTACTTTTCTCCCATACATTTTTGGACCACACTAATGTACATACTAAAATGAATTTCGTCAACTTACCGCCGCACTGACCATTGGCACGCTATAGTACTGATAAAATGGTTGATATTGCATTGAAGGTGGGTAAATTGTTGGCACGCCTGCTGCTGTAAAATCAGTAACTGTTTGTTAAGAGGTTATGCTTATTATAACTGATCTGCTAAATGTTGTTTTCATATTTCAAATAAAATAAATTGCGAGTTACCTGGCGGATAGACCGTGGCGGCGAATTGATCAATGGGCATATTACTAATCGGGGCTGGTGGTGTTGTTGTATAATAGACAGCACCATTCGTTGCAACAATCGACTGGAATGTACGTATGTTTTATTAACAATTTATTTTGACTTATTATTAAAAAACAAGAAAAGATAAACGAGTAATGCCAAATTTCCTCTGGTCATTGAAGGGATAAAAATGAAAAAAAAATATAATAAATGTGTACCATTTCAAAACTGGCATGAGGACACAAATTTAGTGACTGATATTTTTCACGTAATAACACCGGCATTTACACTGGCGGTCACACATAACTTGCCACCACTATTTGTTTTAAGTGAGGTAGAATATTGTAAATTAAATATATTATTAAATAAATCAAAATTTGAAACTTTGTTAAAAATTTAAAAATTATAGATATACAATTTTCATAAAAATTTCCCCTTAAAAAAATTATTCGTTATATGGAAAAAACAGCGCATGACCGTCAGAAAAAAAATGAAAAAGTCATTAAGAATTTTAGGCCACTTCGAACTTGCACATCATTTCATAAAAATTTATATTAAAAGGTTGGAAATATTCATGAAAATTTGTTAAATTTTTCTAAATTTTGCACAAAGTTTACAACTTTTATTTGCATGGTTTTTGTTATAAAGTGAACTATATTAATTTTTTTTATTAATATACGAAATGATAATTCATAAAAAATGGTAACAAGTAGCGATGTGCCGGATGGAGATTTTAAAAATAAAAGCCTGACTCGGATGGATATCCGGTAGATTGCTGCCCTTTATAAATTTCACAATATTGTGTTTTTTTTTTTGTTAAGCGACATTAGGGCTGTGCGATTAATTGATTACTCAAAATTTTAATTAATCATAAAGTAAATAACTCAATTATTCGATTAATTGGAAATCATGATTACTCAAAAGTTCAGTTACTCGAGTAGTCAAGATTTTTGATTAACCAAAAACAAAAATATTTGAGTAATTTGCTTTATGATTGATCAACATTTCGAGTAAAATGAGTAATCAACATTTCAACTCTTTACATATGTATAAAGTAGTTAAAGTTCCTTGATACTTTGAAAACAACGTTTCTGTTTTCAAAAATTAAAACGAAAAATTTTTTCATATACAGAGAGCGTGTGTGAATCGGTAGCAAAGTGCTATTGGGAAAGCTGGTGAATTTTATTTTTACTATGGTGAGACAATTTTTCGAATCTGCTGTGTGAAATGAAATCTTTTTTGACAGCAGTAAAATTTTGACAACCGCTGAAAATTGGCGCCGAATAAACTATTATAAATCAAAGGAAAATGAATATTTTAAGAAAATATTTACCATTATTGATTGCAATTCTTTTTGAAATCAGGTCACTGCAATTAATGGACGTTTTAATTTTGGCATTAAAAAAGAAAAGACAACGCCAGGTAAAAGTGCTTGCATTGGTACCTTTTTCTATGTCCTCATTTTTTATTTTTCCAAAGTAAACTCTTTTAGCGAGCAAAATTATATTTTTGAGTAATCATATTTCAAGTAACTCGATTAATCATCGTTTTGAGTAATCAAAATCTTGATTACTCGAGTAATTGATTAACCGAATATTTGATTAACCAACTTGCTCGAGTAATCGAATAATCGCACAGCCCTAAGCGACATACTTATGACCAGATTATCTGCTTTTCCGAGCTGAGCTATAAAATACGGCCACGCTGCGATCGGGCGCAACGCGCGCTATGTGGGACCGCTATAGGGATCTGAAGAGGGAAGCGAGACGTATTTGCCGCAATAAGAAGAGAGAGAGGCCGAAATACGTGAGTGCGAAGAGCTTGAAATGCTGGCCGTCAGGAGGAATGCCCGAAAATTTTACCAGAGAGTTAGGCGCCTTACGGAAGGTTTAAAGACCGGGGCGTACGGAAAGTTGTGGAGAAGAAGAACCCGAGCCCGCAGTCGATGATGACGGAGTCGACGTTCCACCGCCTGACTATGACGAGGTACGTATAGCAATAACGCGGCTGAAAAACAACAAAGCCGCTGGAGCTGACAGCCTGCCAGCTGAGCTATTCAAGTACGGCGGCGAGGAGTTGATAAGGTGCATGCATCAACTCTTGTGCAGAATATGGTCAGATGAACGCATGCCCGACGACTGGAATTTAAGTGTGCTCTGCCCAATCCACAAAAAAGGTGACCCCGCCATTCGCGCCAACTATCGCGGGATCAGCCTTCTAAGCATAGGTTACAAGGTCTTATCGACAGAGGTCCGATTTTGCCCATTTTCAATATCATCCGTCCTACGCTCGAAAGAAGTACACGTTAAGATATTTAAATTTTTACTCGAGTTATCGTGTGCACAGACGGACGGACGGATGGACGGACGGATGGACGGATGGACGAATGGACGGACGGACAGACAGTCACCGCTTAATCGATTTCTCTGTTCATTCTGATCATTTATGTATACATTTGTCTATATCAATTTCGATTCGTTTTGCTTGTTACAAACAACCGTTATGTGAAAAAAGTTATAATACCCTTGTGCACAAGAACGCTCGGGTATAAAAAAAATTATTGGAGGGGAAATCAAATCGTACTATTATGCATGCTTACATACATATCGTCCCGTTGTTGCAATATTTTGTGACCTACGTTTCAAAACTCGTTTTTTCTGACATTAATAAAACAAAAAACTGGGTAAAAGCTTCTTTGAAGAGGGAGCTAGCTAACCAGGATATTTGGCAATGATGTGGATAGGAAAATGATGAGTACACAAGACAGTACAAGAAAAAAGGCAGCGATTTAGAAATGGAGATATATTTACAGCTAATCCGTATACCCAGAAAAATTGCTAACAAATTAAAACAACACCTCTTTCAATGCAATCTTCTTTTAATATTTCATTGTAAAGTTTTAATTATAGTATGTAAAGAATTTTAAAGAAAGTTTAAGATTAGTTCTAAAGAGCTACTACGCTCCGCTCAACACCGAGTAATTACGCCAACTGCCTTCTGCTTATCAGGTTGCCGATTACCATTCGTTAGGGTTGCATTTTACTGTCGATCACAAGTGTTGCGCAGGATTGCATTTCATTGTCTTTTATTTGTTTATACTGGCGGCGAAGTATCTCTGCGCACCACCTTCCTCAGTGAACTCAGAAGGTGTGTCTAGTGCATCGGGTAGCATTTATGTTGAAAATAAAAATAGATTTTTACCCGATAATTCGGAAATTCTTCTTTTCATAATTAAAAATATTAAAATTGTTTAATTTAATTACTAATGGTATCTAACATTAAATTGGATTTTAAAAATACAAAAAAAAATTTCTGAACTAGAGTTTTTAATTGCCGGATAGTCGGATAACAGGAAAACGGCCGGATAAGCCGGATTCCGGATATCAAGCTGACACCCGGCACATCGCCGATGATTCATGACTTATGCTGGATTCCCACTAGGCATTAAATTACAAACAATTTCAATGAAAAATGTGTGCCTATAAAAAAACCGGTGTCACTGCGTTAAAAATAAAAATCCTTAAGTCTGTTTCCACATGCCATTTTTTAATGGTAGAAAATGTCATTTCGGCATTATGTCAAATTTCCACTGGGCATTGACTATACATCACAAAAGTTTTAATGACTAATGCCGAATTCCCACTAGGCATTTACATGACAAAAAATTACGAAAAATGTCGTACCACTAAAAAATGGCTTGTGGAAACAGACTTATTTTGAACGAATGAGGCCGATTTTTTAATGCCCAAATTTTTCATAGAGTTTTGTTTTTGACCATCAATGCCTAGTGGAAATCCGTCATAAGTTGGCCATTAATATGTATGTACTTTTGTTATTACGTTATAAATAATGAGTTTACAACAATAAAATACACCACACAATAATAATTTTTAACCAGATAACCTGATAACCAAGCAAGTGTGAACAACCTCAATGTTATTTAGGCTATTGCCAATTTGATGCTTAGTGGAAACTCGGCATTATGCTAGCCTGTCACTGGGCAATGGCAAAAGTTTGTGAGAACACGAACTTAAGACTATAAGTTCCTTTTCAAATGGCGTTTTATGGTATAAATTTATTTTAATTTCCATGCCTAGTGACGGGTCATTGCAGGCTGCGAGTCCACATTAACATTTATGGGAATTAGCGCAGGCGACAGCTGTCGCTACTTCACCACCACCAGAAGAAGATAATAACATCTGGGAGAGCAGTGACCGGAGGCTACGCACATTCACTCTCTGCCGCTCTGAAACTGATAGGTTTCATTAGAGCTTTAGGGCTAGACAAGGTTTTGTGATGGCTTCTGAGAGCACAATGGACCCAAGGGCTAAGTGCACATTAGACCCGTACCAGAAAAAAGGGTTCGCCGTACACCCCTGATTCCTAAAGGATTTTTGTAAGACAATTTGGGCTTGCCTGTCTATCGTTAACGGATACATTGATTTTGGCCTTGTTGGAACCCTTTTTTAATGCTCTGTTTCATTTGACTCTTGGTGCCATTTTTGAAGATGTCTCTGCGCCATAAAGCGGAAGGAATACTTTATGTGTTATATGTACATATGTAAAGGCCGAGAATGGCACACACAATGCTGATTAAAGTAGTAAGGTGTATTCTATTTTTATGCCATTTTTTTAGATTAACTTTGATCAACATTTTTGAATATGTACACTGCTGGAAGAAAGTATTGGTACATATAATTTTTCGCAATATATACATAATTTTGTATTCAGATTTTTTTCCCGCTAATATATAAATATAGTTTATACTACAGTTTTTTCCATACAAAGTATGTTCGAAAATTTTTTTCTATGGAAAAAATAATAACACCGTCAGCAAAAAAAAAATTGCCAAAAAACCAACGCGATTTTTTAGCAACTTTAAATTAGCACTTTGTTATACTAAAATTTAATGGGATACAAAACTGCATTTTCAAAAAAATTCTGATTTCCAAAAAATCTTATTAGTAACTTGCAAATTCGTATGCAACTTTATTGAATTTTAATGAGATTTGCACAAAGTTTAAACATTTTTATTTTTATGGTTTTTGTTGTAGTACATATTTTTATAAATTATTTGCGGAGGAAATTAAGATAAAAAAATTTGCATACATTCATGGAGTGCTTGAAAAAATTGTATGCCGATTTTCCAATTGCCATTGAAATTACGAAAAATGTGTGCCATTTAAAAAATGCCATCTGAATTTAATGGCAATATTTGTTAACGTTATGGTACAGGTATTTTTTAAAATTAAACTTTGTCATTCAAATTTGTGCCATTTAATGCTTAGTGGAAACCAGGCATTGCTCAAACGTTACCTGTAATTTTTTATTTTTATTTATTTTTTTCAAAATTAATTTAAAGTTGTATTTGTAAATGGGTTTTCATATTAATGAACGTGATTCTACTTCAGTTTTAGACAAATAGTGGTGGTAATCTTTATTTGGTGTATACTTTATTTTCTAAAAATAACACTAATGGTGATTTCGTTACTACCAAAAAATGTTGCGATTGTTTGATGTTACGCTCAACCCTGTAAAAGGGCATGTGTTTGGGTTCTTGTCCTTATCCATAATATTATCGTTTTAAGCAACCATCTGAGTTTTTCAGTGCAACCATCCCCCCTGCCAAAACTTCAACGGGCAGGAAATGTGCCTTTTTCTGGCCTTACAAGAGTGTGACATTTTAAGAAATGAACACAAAATTTGCTCACCGTTTGCCCTGCGAAATTTTTTTTAATTTTTTGGTGGAAACGAAAACACCATTAACTAACTTAGCT
>NW_016177279.1:0-8614 GCF_001687245.7 Rhagoletis zephyria | reverse complement strand
TCTTAGTTCGCCTGTTTGTTGCGTCATGGATATCACTTAAACGTAACTCACTGTAATAGACCAAACGAAAGTAACATCCTGTCTAGAAAAAGTTAGTAAAAGACTTTTGACACTCCATAAACTATATCAACAGCTTCTAATTTTTTATAAACAGCAGTCAACGATCAAATGGCTATGTGCATACAAAAATGTGTCAGTACGAAATTGCTGTCCAGCGCATGTGGACGGTAAACTGTGGTGGCTGCCTTTTCCGGCATGTCAATGTCAATGTCACAAAAAAAAACTTCAGGACAAATAGAGCAACAAACGTAAACAAGCACACAATTGAATACATTAAGTGCATGCTGTGAAAACTAAAAAAGAATCTAAAACAAAACTGTTTCCGAACAGAAAGATTACTAAATTTAAAGCTGCACTGACTGTATCTCTGACCTCTAACATAAAAGCAGTTTTTGCCACAAAAAAAGAAAATAAATAAATCTGACAATATATAATCTTCTTTAACCGAATTTACTTTTCTACCTAGAAATAAAACATACTTAAGTGACATTGCTGCCAGCGCGCACACGCTGCAATAAGCCCACCAACAAATGAACACTTTTAGCCTTAGGCAGAAAAACTAGATGAAAAAGTTGGTGCTCACTGATATCGAAAACAACCTTAAAGAGTTATACTACTGTAGTTGGCTGATATCCGCAAGTTTTTATACATATGTACATATTCTTCAACAAATGAGACTGTAAAATTGAAATCGACTGAATTGCAAAAAAAAAAAAACGGTTAAGCAAACATTTTTGAGTTGTATAGCAAATAATTACATATTACTTTTTCTTTAAAGGTCCAATAACTCAGTCAGTTTTCAATCGATTTTTGAAACAACTAATTTTTAAGCAAAAAATAAAACCGACTTCGATTCTCATATAAAAATTTAAGATTATCGTTAATTTCTTCAAGATCCAATGATCGGATTGAAAATCGCATTGATTTTTGAGAATTTTTTTTGCTGTCTGTCCTACGCATTTTTTTCTTTATGAAAAATTTTATATTTTTTTTTTATATGAAAACAAAATGCGTAAGATAACAGCCAGTAAAATAATTCTCAAAAATCAACGCGAATTTTTAGACATTTGAAATTTGCACATCATCAAACTAAAATTTAATGGGCTATAAAACTGCATAACTGAATTCTTTTTAGAAATTCGTATTAAAAAGTTAGCGATTTTGCTGAAACTTTGCAGGTTATTCTTAATTTTTGTACACAGTATCGTTAGCCATATGTTAAAACAAAATTAACAAAAAAATGTAAAACATTGCAAATATTAACAAAAAAGAGCCGTACGCTCAATTTTGGGAGTAACAATACATAACTAACTAATAAAAATTCAGTGCAATGTAGGATAACAATAAGGGTATCATATAAAAGAAAGAACTCTGTAAAATTATAGTAGAATAAATTTTTTGGTGCATAAGGACGAATGGGTGTGGAAAATGTCCTTCAAAAATCTTTTCCTTTAATATCCTTGAAAATTTGCAAATTTTGTTTTGAAATAATTATGGTTTGAGAACTAATATACGCACGACCTCATCATCGAATTTCGTCCTGCAAACTTTATTAACTTAAAAAGATAAAATTTATTAAAAGCGCATTTTCAATACCTATCTGTAAACCAAAAAACTATTGTTTTTATATTCTAAAGAATTTTCTCTCTCTTTTGGTACCGATATTGTTATTTTACATTGCACTTTAAAAAAATCCTGACGTGTAAAACTTAAAACGCAGTTTTACTATATTTGGCCTACAGTTTCGTGAGTACATGGATTCTTTCGTGTGTTTTGAATTTTTATTTATTTTTTTTTGTCGCACGGTGTTATTATCCATTAAAAGAAATACAGAATATATGGCGTCCCGTATGAAATAAATAAATTAGCAGGACAATCGACGAAAAAGAGGTCTGTTCCGTATAATACAGAACGAATGGTCACCGTACTCATACGTCAGTACGGTCATGTACACTGACGGAAATAACGCTTAGAAATGAATATTTTGAGTTTTTAAATCAAATGACGACGTGTTCAAAAATAGGTTATGTATAATGGATATATTTAATTCAAATACGCCCCTTTTAAAATGAAGCACTTAGCACTTGACGGATGCTTTTTCATAATTAAGATAGTGTACATATGTATACCAAGCATGTACAGCGATGACAATTATGTTAACACATACACACACATAAGTACATAGTAAATGATTATCTGTACAAATGCACTAATCGCGTTCTGCGGTGCTCAACATTTGAAAGCACGTCTGTAGCTGAGTGCGCACAGATGTTTACAAACACATACTGACTGTTAAATTTCAAAAAAAAAATATTAAATAACTAAGAAGAAGTGTCGACCATTAAATTTATTAATTTCTCATTTGGATGTATGTAATTAAATTATGTTTGCACAGGAAATTTTTTCAAGCTGATGACATAAGATGATGCATGTCTATCGGTTTTAGTTGATTTTGTTGGCAGAAAGTGTCTTGGCCTACTATTTGGATTTATTATTTTTCCTTAGTCCAATTTATGAATTGAATTTAGAATGCTTTAAATGATTTATGTGTGCGCTCTAATCCGCAGCTATGCGAACACTGAATGTTTTGAAGTAATATTTTATAAATTTGTATTAGTCTTATTAATAGCTTCATACTTTTTCTGCAGTTTTCTTGTGTTCCTTTCTTATTTATCTAGTTTTCTTTGGTACTTTTTTATCTCAATCCGACATCCAAGTACTTGGTAAATATTTACACTTTTCTTAAATGCACTTGTCACCAAGCGAAGCAACGTCTTTATCGCCACTGACCACAACCCAACACGGCCAAGTGCTTTGTTGATGTGTCGGCTTGTGGCATACGTATATATGTATGTACATATTAGGGTGGTTGTGCCTGTTTTTTTTTTTTAAATCGGTTTTCACTATAATGGCATTTTTCATATCTTAATTTTTTCCAATATCGATTAAATGTATAAAGGACGGAGCTTTGTGGAAAAGCTGTAAGAGAAAAAGGGCTTAAGTACCAGGTACTCATGAAATATGATGTGTTAATATCTTTATCCCGAAATGGTCTCGTACTAGACCCGAAAAAGTCATGAACTTGTCCCAAAAAAGTCCCAAGCTATATCAATGAGCAAAGTTGCTGTCACAGCTGATTACATTTTTTTTTCGTTTGTAATACTTTTGAATTCATCTGGGGTTACGCGTGAAGGCTTACGCAAAGTTTACACATACCGGGATCAAAGGTGTTTGTTTACACATCAAAAAACCCTAGTGAAAATGGTATTATGGGCATGGGTGCACCAATCAATTTTAAATGATCAGCCCGTTAAAATTTAAATGACAAATCCACAGTTTCACCAATCAATTTTAAAATTTATCAAACTGTTAAAATTGAAAATTGCACAAGTTTGTTCGGAAAAATTTGCTAATAAATTTATAATTGGTTGGCGCAACCGGCAAATTATTTTATTCGGAAAATTTGTCGATTTTTAAATATTAACAGTCTGATAAGTTTTAAAATTGATTGGTAAAACTGGGGATTAGTATTTTTTAAAACTTTCGTCTTGCTTTTTATCAAGACCTTAACAGCTTTACAAATCGGAAATTTATATGAAAATGTCACATTATAAAGCTCTTTAAACTTATTTAATTTTTTTTTATCAATAAGGCCATTAGTATGTATATCTGCTTTAATTCTGTTTAGGAAATTATTCCAAAAAAAACAATCCGAAAACCGGTCTTGGCAAGTAGATAAGTAATCGAACAACCTAGTATGCTACATACATATATTTATATAAGAAGTACATATCCAAGTATGAGTTTACATGTCTACGTATATACATATATTTACATAGTATGCTGTTCAAACATTCTTTTGTGATTGCTGGCATTTGCGCCTGGCATTTTTTGCGGCAATCCAATGTAGAAGATATACGCTATTCACCACAGACTTTGGCTCTGAAAAGTATTTGTGGCAACAGCCTCCTTCAAAACTATGAAAAATGTATAACTCAGACTCTTTCATGCTAGGGCTAAGCATTCAGCATCGACAATATACCTACATATTTGCACGAATTGCTTGTTTGTTCATCCAGATTTACTTAGGCCAGCAGTTGGTATTTATAAGTATGTATGTACATACTTCCGTGTCTATGTGTGTATGAGCCACAGACAGTTCCCTCAATTGTCTACGGTATTTCTGGTGTTTGTCCAGTCTTAAAGAATGTGAAAATGCAATGCAGTTTTCTTGTTCTTAAGAAGATTTAATGCCATTGATTATGGATGAAAATAATAACGTATTAAAGGATGCTTGGAGTTTGGGTAAATAAAATTGTAGTACGTACCGGCTGAGATTAGGGTAACCACCTTTGCAGATGGCCAGACCCTGAGGTTGAAAAATCTTTCACCTCCACCGGTATCACCCCATTCTCCTTTCAATTATTATCGGAGTGAAACTGACGGTGAACAATTCAGCGACAGTGACTAAATTTTGGTTTCGTTCATATAATATAATGTAATGTTGCAAAAATAAGTATGTCTATTAAATATAGTTTATGTCTTAAGGCGTTATTTGTCAAAATGTATTAATATTTGCAGAACAATGTAATTGTTTACCAAAGTTTTGATGACATATTTAGTTTATACACACCTTTTGTTTGGGTATTTACCCTCTTCCCATCTGTAATTATTTTGCGTCCACTTCAAGCGGCTCTCGACTTCCAGTGTTGACAGTCAGTATCCTCTGGGTAGCAGCCGAACAACCGTTCAGAAGAGAGGTAACTAAATAAGTATGACTTTTTGATCATTACTCTATGCATTGTCTAAGTAATTGCCCAAATTTGATAAACTGTGTAATGTGATATGAATAAGTAGTCTTTAAGAAAATTTCGATGGGTATTTAGACGCCCTTAACTTGTTGCTTTATTAATAAATCAACCTTCCAATTATTCACATAGCTGCAAATTACATTCGTATGAATTATTTATATCATTGACTAATTATTTCATAGTCCTTAAGGACCATACCTCACAAAATTTTTGTTGTTGTTCGATTTTCCCCACTTTAAGGCAAAAGCCCAAGGTATCTATTAATAATTTATGTATTAAATCAATCACAGCGTCACCAAGAGCTCAATCGTTGAGGCATACCAGCACAAGTATCATAGAAGCACCCACAATCAGGCCCTCAATTCCTCATTTTACAATCTACGCTTTACTGCTCCTCAATGTATTGCGCATACATTAATAGAAATTGTTTCACTTTACACGTGATTGCTTGTATGGATGTTGCTAAACACACATGCAAATCAAAATGTATCGAAAACCAATTTACACATTTCAATTCCCAATTGATGTGATTTTCTCTTACAACCGTTACAATGAATTTCACTTAAGTGATACTAAGACGATATCATACATACATACGTTCATTAGGGTGCATCACCCAACATGCAAAAAAAAGATACATATTGCTTTTCCACCAGAAATATAAAATGTATAATATTATAAGGCTTTTAGAAAAATATTTGAAAATGCCTACAAAAATTAACTTTTCAGAAACAAAATTAGTTTTTAAAGATATTTTTTCTAAAAAAATTATCTTCAAATAATAGAAGAGTTTAAGCATAAAAGGCCTGTATAGAAATTTTACAAAATTTTTTCGAAATCTTAATAGTTTTCCATTTTTTTCCGGATTTCTTTAAATAAACAAAATTGTATAAGACCGCAATTTTTTTTTTTTTTTTGTGATGCACACTAATGTAACCGTTGTTGTTACACATCCATCGTTATAAGATCACAACAATTGGCGCTTGAGTAAGTATTTTGCACAGCGTAGCTAAGGTGGTTAACCGCGATTGATTGGGAGACTTTGTTGCTCTTAACTTGAAAGTCAAAACGCTTAAATAATGTTTTCGATATTATCAATTTAATGCCACAGCAGCTATTACAACGGGAGCAGTCGAATCATTCAAAAAAATGTTGCTCTTTTTTTATGACGAGGTTTATTACAGCCACTTTATCAATTTTACTTACTAGTTCATGGTACAAACTGTACGTGTGTACATAAATATGTATGTATTCATTCATCTAAATTAGGGCTTATAGCTGCATAGTTCTACAAAGAAGTGTGCCACTATGCCTAAAATCCCAGAATTTAAAATTTTTCAAACTTATAAAAAACTTTCTCAGAAAAATTATTCCCATAAAAATAAAAAAACACCCAAAACAAAGAAAAATCATTTTTGGGAAACATTATTTTGAGAGGAAAATATTTTTTTTGTAGATATATAATATATTTTTTAATTTAACTTAGATTTAATATGTATTTACGTAATTAATTTTTTTAAGTTAAAGAATAAAATAAAGGCTTTAAGGGTTTGAGAATAAGTAGTAATTTTTAAAGAGAAAAGTACATTTTAGAAAAATTTTTTACCAAAATGATATACATATAAACAAAATATTTTTGGTTAATATATATTTTTTGGAATGAATATTTTTTTCGGGAAAACATATTTTTTTGAGAAAAAATTCTTTTCTTGATGACAAATAATTTTTTCGAATGAAACAATTTTTTTTTTTTGAGAAAAAAATTTTTTTGGCAATTTTGGATTAAACATTTTTTGGAGAAAAAACATATTTTTTACCAATATTAAAAAAATAAACTTACTAAAAATTAAAAAATTAAAAAAAAAATGTTAGTGGAGAAATTATGGAATTGCCCCATTTTCGCCTACATGTTTTTTATACAATTAAAAAAAATATATTTATGGCTAAAACTATTTTTTTTAGGAATAATGTGAATGAAAACTTAACGTAGGCGTTTGTTTTTGTTTATTTCTTTTGATATCAGAATTTACAATTCAAATCACAATTTTGTTTTAAATAGGTTTAAGATCCTTAAAGGGTTAAAATACCTTATTTAGTTGATTTGATTTGTAGTTTTATTCCTTGATTTATCAAATTGCATTTTTTTTAATTTGATTCAATTTTTCGATTTTATACATGTCCGGTACTCTGACATTCAGTTGGGTCCGGGATAATTGTCAACGGCCCTGTTTTTATGCTGTTCCATGCTCCTCATCCATTTGTGTGAACTGCAAATGAAATTCCCACTTAATTACTCCGATTGCTCCAGCCTTAGCCAATTCATTGGCCCTTTAAATACCGTTCATATACTTATGGTCAGATACCCAGGAATAGTATAACTTTTTTAAGCATATTTTATACTCAAATTTATCAACGAAATAGTAGTAACTTTTAGTAGTATCAATTTAATTATCTAGTATAAGCATATTTTCTGTTTAAAAAATTTCAAGAAACAGACTTTGCATGTATGTATGGGTTAAAAATGTTACAATTCACGTTAAAGTGGTAAAAGGAGTGTAGGTATCGCTTTGAGAAACGAAACTTTACTTCAACTTGAAAGAAGGCGCCAAATCTTTCTTTCCGAAGTCAATGAAATGAATACTTTCCCTTAATATCTAGTATGCGTTTGGTATAAATTCGCAGCATGACGCTGAGTAGAATTTTGGCTGATTGCTTGGCTGACGCACAAATCCCCATAGACGTATATTTATCCCCGCCTATCTTTCCTCTCATCTTGACTTTCATGCTATTCGAGCTAGCACTTTTAAGCAAAACTGCAATTACTTTCTTTTTTTAGTTCACGAAAGTTTCTTGGTTTTTTTTTGCCTTGCCATCCACAAAAACCTTCACTTTAAAGGATGTCTTCGCCAAACCGCAGTATTCGTACACCAACTGAGTGGAATTCTCAACACGATAACATGCGGCACAACTCTCAGTTGCAGCAAAAAGTGAAAGCTTTGCGGTAGTTGCATCACCCGTATACGCACACACGCCGCGTATATAATGCAGTAGTGAACGATTCAAATGTTGTTGCAATATGTATGACTTTTATGCTTCAACCTTTTGGTAGAAATAGTTGCAACTACCTGCTTTTATTTCGTTCCAGTTTCCTCGATTCCTTGCCAATGCTCACTCTATTTGACAGTTTTCCTTCCCAATTGAGTTACTCTTGTCTTACACGTGAACTACATTCTATGTATTCCTACCTAGATTTTTTTTTAGAACACACTTGAGTGTGGAATGTACAGTCGTTGCTGTGATGCAAGTGGAATCGCAAGGTAATATGCAGATAAAGTGGTAAGGATATGTTTCAAATGTACGGACGGGCCCATACTCATGCGATTGTTGCTAAGAAAAAAATTTAGTTTGCTGCGCTCTTTGCTTCGGAATCTTTATTTAAGCCAAGACAAGCTATTCTTCAAAATTTGTTACATAAAGACATGCAGTAGGAAAGGCAGAAAATTATTACACTTAACTCTATAATATTTATATATTAGGGTGGTCCTTAAAAAATCAAATGAACGAATTTATTCAGTTTCACCACCTCAATCGGTAATACCACGGTAACATAAATCACATATAAATATTGGGCCCGATTGGAGACGGTTAAGGCGTGTCGCAAAGGGGTCAAAAGCCAGATGCCTCTAATGAACTTAAAAGTTTAAAACTATTATTATTTTTTTTATTTAATACCCAAAATCGTT
>NW_016177276.1:0-8616 GCF_001687245.7 Rhagoletis zephyria | reverse complement strand
GCAGGTGATTGGCATTTTGCTGTCCATCTCCTGCCGAGCACAGGTAGCAACTTGGGCTTTCTTTACATGCAGAGGCTTTGTGGCCTTGCTGACCACATTTCCGGCATGAACTGCTTCTGTCTGGGCCTTTGCATGCCGCCTTTTTGTGGCCATACCCCAGACAGCGGAAACACCTTTGGACATCCGCGCGCTCTCGGACGCGGCAGATAATCCAACCTACTCGCAACTTCCCCTTTTCAATAAGAGTCCGGCCTGGCAGTTCGTCGATTTCCACCACAGCCATTCTTTGTTCTCGCAAGTTTACAGCGAGGAGAGAGACGCGCAGTTGGCCATTCATCTTGTCTCCTAACTCTCCACGTATAGCTTTCTCCACTTCTGAGGCCGTGGTTAGGCAGTCCATGCCCAGAACTTCTAGACGTAAACGTCTAGTGAGAATAAGGGCGTCTCCAAGCTGGCCAATGGCAGTGCACACAATTTCCTTAAATGCTGAGTGGTCGCCACAGCGCTCCATTTCGATGAGCACGCCGCCTTCGCGGGTTTTCCGAACAGATCGAATTACGGTGTCCGTCTTCTCAGGTTGGAGCTTACCATGTATCGTTCCCAGCACCTCTGCATAGGTTTTGCCTTCAGCTGGCTTAATGATTAGTTTGGCGAGACTCTTCTTTTTTCTCACCATCTTCTTTGTTTTGCGGCTGGTCGCCTCGCCCTTGTTGACCAAGGGTTCACCTGGCGCTGGCCCTGCGCCAGGTGAACCCTTTATTGTATTAGCTATAACTTTAATTCATTTATTATTCCTTCATAAAACAGGTTCAAATAATCCAATTGGATTAAATTCTAATATTGATAAAATTCCATTTCATCCTTATTATAAGGACATTGAAGGATTTATTGTAATAATTATAAGTCTAATTAGTTTAACACTAATTAATCCATACTTATTAGGTGACCCAGATAATTTCATTCCAGCTAATCCATTAGTTACTCCAGTTCATATTCAACCAGAATGATATTTCTTATTTGCTTATGCAATTCTTCGTTCAATTCCTAATAAATTAGGGGGAGTAATTGCATTAGTTTTATCAATTGCAATTTTAGCAATTCTACCATTTTATCATTTAAGTAAATTTCGGGGTATTCAATTTTATCCTATTAACAAAATTTTATTTTGAACTATAGTAGTAACAGTCATTCTATTAACCTGAATTGGAGCACGACCTGTAGAAGATCCATATGTATTAGTAGGACAAATTTTAACAGTAATTTATTTTTTATATTATATTATTAATCCACTAATTAATAAATGATGAGATAACTTAATTAATTAAATTTAATAAGTTAATGAGCTTGATAATAAGCATATGTTTTGAAAATATAAGATAGAAATTATATTTTCTATTAACTTTCCTAAATTAAATTAACCACATTAAATAAATTAGTAATAATTTAAAACCAATAAAAAATAATAAATAATTCAATGAAAAAGGTAAAAAACATTTTCAAGCTAAATATATTAATTTATCATAACGAAATCGAGGTTAAGTTCCACGAACTGAAATAAATACAAATGAAATAATAGTTAACTTAACCCAGATATGCCGACCGTACTACATGTAGTACACATGTTATTTTCAGAGTTTTGCTATAACTGTTCCTTAAATTTGCTAAGCGATTTTTTGTTGTGATACAGAAAATAACGGTCAACAAAATTTGCATGGATAAGTTTCAGCTGATGCAATTCCCTTGCTCTTTTTTTTCTATCAAATATATCAGTTGTGTGAAGTTAGCAAAAGTGTGAAGATGTCACGTGGTCGGTAAGGAAAAATTGTATAAGCATTTTTATTGTTGTTGCATTTTTGTGTTTTTTATTAAAAAATAGTTGNATTAAAAAAAATAGTTGTAAAAACGTGTCTGCATCTAAAGTACATGTTAAAAAGCAAATTATATGTGATTTTAATTGGCGTATTTACTGGCGTAGTACATGTAGTACGTTCGGCATTTACATAGTGAAAAATATGTTTAAAAAAATTTTTTTTTGCAGCAATTTAACATTAAATAAGATAATTGGTTTGTTCCACAAGCTACTTGTAGAAAAACTCGAGCAAAGTTCAAACTGTCAGCCATCGGCGTAGCCAGAATGAAGTTTAGGGGGGGAACAAACCTAATATCTGCCTTAGAAGAAAGTGACGAAGAGGTTTCGAGGAAAAATTACAACATTGCGATTGTGTCCGCTGATGACGCTAATAACTGTGTAACAGATGAAAATAGTGCAGACGATGAAGAAGTAAATTTTGACAATTTACCTCCCTTATTAAATGGTGAGGCTGAGCTATTTCGAAATGCTTATTCTTCTGATTCTGTGAAGACACTTGCGTTATTGCCACCGGCGAAGAAACGCAAATTCGATATGGCGTCAGTGAGATATATAAGTACAGTGACCATCCGTCCTGTATTATACGGTAAAGTCCTCTTTTTTGACCCATTGTCCCGGTAATTTATTTATTTTATACGGGACGCCACATGTTCTGTATTTCTTTTAATGTCCCGTATTCGGTATCTTGGCGCCTTAACAGCTCATAAAAAGACATGCCTATGAACCAGTTTTTATTTTTAAGTCTGGACGCCTGTGATTCGAATCTAGGAACACATCGTTTCTAGATACGAAAAAAGGCGCGAGCTCAAAAGTTGACCGCGAAAAAAGGCGCATAAAAAAAGTCAGCAAAAAAAAGACTCTTGACATAGTTGACGGCGAAGAAAAACGCGTTAAAATATTTGACGGTGAAGAAGGACGCGTAAACTTATTTTTGCGGTCAAATATTTTTGCAGGTGTAACAGTATGTAAATTCCCTAAACAGATTTTGGAATGATGGCCAAGTATAAGACTTTGATTACGCGTCTTTTTTCGCCGTCGGAACTCTAACACGCCTTTATTCGTGTCTAGTGACGACATATGTATGTATATGGTCTCTGAAGTTATAATTTTGCGTAGAAAAACTAATGATTGTTGTTTCACTAGTATTTAGCTTTACAAAGGATTTTTCATCGCATTTCACGTTGAATATCCTGTGTGAAGCAAAGCAAACAGCTAGCAGCAGCAGAGCAGCTGATTTTACTTTTGTCAAGAATTTCATCTTTAAATTGTCATTTTGGTATACATTTTACTCTAAAATTTCAAACCTTGTTTACGTACATGAATGGATTCTCGGATACTATTACTTGTCCAATGTGCCGTGGTGTGGAGGCAATTTTCAAATTTGGTGAAGCGAGAATATATTCATTAGGCGAAACTACGCAAAAAACGTGTTGCTGAAAAGTAAAGAACTCACACAGATGGAAGGGAATTGGAACCCTTTGAAGGTAGGCTTTGCAATATAGCTCGTTCTGGATGCTATTCACTGCATTGTGCTTGGCCGAAATCGGAGTCTGAAAATAATCCTTTAAATACCACTCGTGCTTCAAAAGTAGTCGGATATTTTTATCACGTTTCGCTGCCTAGGAATGTTTGTAACAAATGTTGCGGGGTAAACATAAATAGCATAAATTACAAAGTTTAATGAAAAAAATATTCTATAAATGTGTGATGTTGCTACTGAATATTTATGTGCTGCTTTCACAAAATATCGAAAAATATATGCCAAGTAAATATGCTGTTTCAGAGCTAATAAATCTGGGGTCATTGAAAAAGGTTTTAAAACCCCCTAGCTTTTGTGGAAAAATGGGCAAAATTATGTTTTGTCCAGTATTGCGCTACCATAAATATGGTCACCGTATATATAAGGCACGATCTAATTGAAACGGAAGCCACACCACCAAATAATTTTTTAGTATTAATTTTTTTTCTTTACTGAAGTACACGAAGGTTTCTGGATAATAAATGATTTGAATAAAATTACAAGAAATATGTATTTTTTACTTAAGTACATGCATACATATATGCCGAGCGTACTACATGTAGTACGGCCTATAAACTCGCGATAAAATATATATATTTTTAATCTCTCTTCACTGCACTACTGCACTACTTTGTGTCAGCTTAACTTAAGTTAAGAAAACTAAGGGGATTGTTGCTCTAGCAAGCTCGTCGGCATATCTGAGTTAATATAAAATAAAAAATTAAATAAATCACAGCCAAAAAAAATTACACAAAATAATATTCTTATAAATAAAATTCTAGCATATTCAGCTATAAAAATTAAAGCAAATCCACCACTTCTGTATTCAACATTAAACCCAAAAACTAATTCAGATTCACCTTCAGCAAAATCAAAAGGAGTACGATTAGTTTCAGCTAAACAAATACAAAATCAAACTAAACTAATAGGAAATAAAATAATACCAAATCAAATGTAATCCTCCTAATAAAGCATAATTAGAATTAGAAGACCAACCAGCAATTATAACTGTATAAACACCTAAACTAGTACAACACAAAAAAAATAGTAACCCTAAATTAAAAGAAAATAATTTAACAAATAAAGGAATAAACATTCAACCAATTAAAGAAATAAATAAAGAAAAAATAGGGGAAAAATAATAAGATAAATAATTTGATAAAAGAGGGTAAGTTTCTTCTTTAGTAAATAACTTAATTGCATCACATATAGGTTGAGGAATTCCTATAAGCCCAACTTTATTAGGCCCTTTTCGAATTTGAATGTAACCTAACACTTCTAAAAGAGGTAAAAAAGCAACTCTAACTAAAACACAAATTACCAAAATTAATCTACGAATTAAAGATAAAATAAATTTAAAAAAAACAATACTATTTGTAATAAATATTACATAAATAAATTCTAAATTTATTGCACTAATTTGCCAAAACAGTACAATTAATTATATTCTTTAATTATAATATAATTATTCTAATACCTGGTCCTTTCGTACTAAGATATGATAATAAATTAAAGATAGAAACCAACCTGGCTTACGCCGGTCTGAACTCAGATCATGTAAGAATTTAAAAGTCGAACAGACTCAATATTTAAGCGGCTACACCTAAAAATATATCTTAATCCAACATCGAGGTCGCAAACTTTTTTATCGATAAGAACTCTCCAAAAAAATTACGCTGTTATCCCTAAAGTAACTTAATCTTATAATCGTTATTAACGGATCAATAAATCATAAATTAATGATTTTTAATAATTAAAAGTTCATTAAATTTTAACATCACCCCAACAAAATAATTAATAAAATTAAAATAAAATACATCAAAAAAATTAAAATTATATTAAATATAAAGATTTATAGGGTCTTCTCGTCTTTTAATTAAATTTTAGCTTTTTGACTAAAATATAAAATTCTACAATAAATTTTTATGAAACAGATTATACTTCGTCCAACCATTCATACCAGCCTTCAATTAAAAGACTAATGATTATGCTACCTTTGCACAGTTAAAATACTGCGGCCATTCAAAATTATTCAGTGGGCAGGTCAGACTTTAAAAATAACTCAAAAAGACATGTTTTTGTTAAACAGGCGAGTATATAAATTTGCCGAGTTCTTTATATAAACTTGTCAAATAAAATTATATATACAATATAAAATATACTACTTTTATCATTATTAATTTTCATAAAAAATTTATGGAAACATTTTTATAAAAACTTAAAATAATGGTAAATAATAAAAATTGTAAAATAATTTATAACAAATGATGGAGAATTCTATTCATACATTTTATATTAAAATTACTAATTCTTAATAATTTATTTTAAAGCTTATCCCTTAAAATATTCAAATTAATAATTTTTTTATTTTAATAAATAAACAAAAAATTAAAAACTTGTAAATTAAATTAATTTCTAAAAAAACTAGATACCTTTATAGACGAATAACATTTCATTTCTAATTATTTATTTAAAATAATTTTGACACATNGAGCGATATCTTAAAAATAAGAGTGCATATTTTAAAGCTAAAATCAAATTTTTAATCTATAAAATTTTACTGTCAAATCCATTTTCATTAAATATTTCAAATTTAAATTCACTTAAATAATTTTATTGTAACCCATTTCTACTTAAATATAAGCTACACCTTGATCTGATATAAATTTTAATAAAAATTATAGAAACTTATTATTCTTATAAAATATTCTTATACCGACGGTATATAAACTGAAAAACAAATTTAAGTAAGGTGTGGATTATCAATTACAGAACAGGTTCCTCTGAATATATTAAAATACCGCCAAATTTTTTAAGTTTCAAGAACATAACTAATACTACCTTAGTGTTAATATTTACATTTTAAATAATAGGGTATCTAATCCTAGTTTATTAACAAAATTTATAAGCTTTAATTTAACTAAAATAAAAATTTATAAATTTAAAATTTCACCTAATAAATTTACAATTATTTTATTTATATAAAATTTAACTTACACTGAACTAATTTTATTTGCATTATTTGTATAACCGCGGCTGCTGGCACAAATTTAGCCAATACTATATGAAATTACTATTTACAAATTTCTTTGATTAATAAAACTAATTACTGAGAATATAATAAAATTTACTTATTATTTAAATAAATAAAAATTCATGCAAAAACTTACATATAAAATAAATCAATAATAAAATTTTAAGCTAAAATAAAACTTTAATATTATATAAAATTAATTTAAATATAAAACTTTATAATTTCAATTAATATCTATAATAATAAAATTTAAATAATATCACATAAAAATTAATTTTTATTTAAATAAAATCAATTAGTATTTCTCTCCTCAACAAATAAACAGACCCCCTATCATATTTATTTATATTTATAAAAATAAAATGAAAATTATCTTTTTTAATAAAAATTTTTTTATTTTATTTATATATATATATATATATAATTAATAATAAATTATATTATTAAATATATTATTATACAAATATAAAACTTTAGTAATATTGTATAAAAATTAATTTTTATTTAAATAAAATCAATTAGTATTTCCCTCCTCAACAAATAAACAGACCCCCTATCATATTTATTTATATTTATAAAAATAAAATGAAAATTATCTTTTTTAATAAAAATTTTTTTATTTTATTTATATATATATATATATATAATTAATAATAAATTATATTATTAAATATATTATTATACAAATATTAAACTTTAGTAATATTGTATAAAAATTAATTTTTATTTAAATAAAATCAATTAGTATTCCCCTCCTCAACAAATAAACAGACCCCCTATCATATTTATTTATATTTATAAAAATAAAATAAAAGTTATCTTTTTTAATAAAAATTTTTTTATTTTATTTATATATATATATATATATAATTAATAATAAATTTTTATAGATTCAATTAATATTAATAATAATAAGATTTAAGTAATACTGTATAAAAATCAATTTTTATTTAAATAAAATCAATTAGTATTTCCTCCCTACAAATAAACAAAATAAAAAATTAGCTTTTTAAAAAAACTTTTTTTTTTTTTATTTATTTATAAAATAACTAATAATAAATTATATTTTTAAATATATTATTATCTAAATAATAAAACTTAAATAATATTGTATAAAAATTAATTTTTATTTAAATAAAATCAATTAGTATTTCCCTCCTCAACAAATAAACAGACCCCCTATCATATTTATTTATATTTATAAAAATAAAATGAAANAAATAATAAAACTTAAATAATATTGTATAAAAATTAATTTTTATTTAAATAAAATCAATTAGTGTTTCCTCCCTACAAATAAACATACCCCCTTTCATATTTATTTATACTAATAAAAACAAAATAAAAAATTATCTTTAAAAAAAAAAAATTGTTTATTTATTTATATTTATATATAAAATAACTAATAATAAATTATATTTTTAAATATATTATTATTTAAATAATAAAACTTTAATAATATTGTAAAAAAATTAATTTTTATTTAAATAAAATCAATTCGTATTTCCTCCCTATAAATAAACAGACCCCCTATCATATTTATTTATACTAATAAAAACAAAATGAAAAATTATCTTTTTTAAAGATAAATTTTAATTTTATTTATATTTATTAATAAATAAATAATAACAAATTATAATCTACAATATTTTTTATTTAAATAATAAAATTTTAATAATATTTTATAAAAATTGATTTACATTTAAATAAAATTTATTAGTAATTAAATAACTAATTTCATAAATTTAATAAAAATAATTACTTTAATTTATTAAATTTATAAAATTTATTTAAAAAAAAAATTTATTAAATTTATAGATTAATATTAATCAAAATTTATTTTTTTTAAATTTTATTAAATTTATCGATTAATAACATTTTAAAAAATTTTATTAAATTTATAGATTAATATTAATTGATTTTTTTTTAATATTAAAATATAAATTTTTAATTTTTATATTTATATATATATATATATATATAAATATAAATATATTTATATTTTTATATATAAATATAAATATTTAATTGTTTAAATATATAAATATCTTATACAAAATATTTCTATATATAAATAAATATATTATAAATTAATAAATATATAGAAATTAAGAGGGTTTTATTTATATTTAATAATTAGTAGACATACCTGCATGTATATTTAATAAATATTATTTTTATAAATACTAAATA
>NW_016177275.1:0-8616 GCF_001687245.7 Rhagoletis zephyria | reverse complement strand
TAATGAAGTCTGCCGCTCTCTTCTTACAGTAAACCTGCCCTACCCAGTCTACTTTTGAGGGCACGCAGGCAGAGAGGAGCTGCTGGGAACCTTTTCAGGTGCGCAGTAATCTATCTCTTCAGGGACAAAGTCAAAGCCTTTTAGAACTCTAGAGTGTCAAGCTTTCGAGCCAGTTAACCACCCGGTTTCTCTCAGCCTATTAACCGTTCGTGCTGCGCCAATTTTGCCTACAATATTCATAGACCTTGATTTCTGGAATAGCTGTAAATTTTTGGCCAAGCTAAAATGATCTTCTGTCATGTTTTCAATTTAAATGCAATGAAAATCACTTCTCCAAAACATATATGTACGTACATACCTCAACTCTCTGACTGTTTTCACTAATTTACCCATCTGCTAACTAGCTAACATTACTGCTGCGCATCTACTGTGCACCTCCGCTGCTCCTCACTTGCACTGCATAAATATTTAATGAACTTAATTGAGTTGCCAACCGGATACGCGATGCACCATAGCTACTATTATCGCTAATGCCAACACATCTACATATATACATACATAAATGTGCATGGGCACACTGACGATATTGTATTACCACTAAAGTGGATAGTTGCGCCTCTGGGCATAACAGCGTAACCACATTTTAATTAGTAAAATTTTCAAAAACAGAAAAAAGCAACACTGCCAGCCGGAAGAGTATACGCTATGGACAGGAAACAGAATGAGTGGTGTGTGCACGTACATACATAATTCGAAGTTGGTTCGAGTATGTGGTAGGGTAGGAGGTGAGACCAAACGGCCAGAGGGAATTTAAGTAACTGAGGAGATGATGTAATGCAACGGTGCTGCTTTCATAAGCGGGAAATGCAAACGGAAGTTAGCAAGTGAAAAAAAATACAGGAAGTACAGTGAAATTTGAGAAGAGTTACAGCCACGCTCATTCGCAAGAGAATTGTGGCATGTGGTGGAAAAGTGAAATATTTATTACAAAATTATGTAGAAACGCGAAAATGATAAAAGAAAATATAAATATTATCTTTAGATAAAACAGGAGCGTATATACTAGTCTTTTTTTGTTTTGTCTATTTATGAAATACTGGTATACCAAACGAAGATGAAAGTTTTACTTTACTTTATATATATTCATGTATGTGATTAGGAGGCAGACTCTGCAACTAAACAAACTATTTAGTCTGGAAATTATTTGATTCATAAAAACTTTTGAAATAACTGAGATGAATATGCATTGTATTTGTTTTTGGGCTCTAACAATTTAATAGGAAATTAAAAGCCTTGGTTATTTTAAGAAAAAAAGGGGATTTCGAAATATACACGGGTATATATTACGCCAAGGGATTTGTTGTGCAGATCACCATATCTGCACCGTTCGTTCGACTATAAAAATAAGTACCAAAGAAAAATCCTTCGGCTGTAAATGAGTTTTACTTTTTCCGAAAGAGTTGCCACCTTTAAAAAAAATCAATTCAAATTATTTCAATACAATTATTTCAAATTTAAATCAATTATAACAATATGGGTATCAATAGAAATGGGTTTGAACGGAGATTTACTTCCTAACTATATTTAGGATGGTTTCCACCTTTTTTAAAAATAAAATTCAAATTTAAATAGGGAGATTAGGCAATTCAATTATGTAACTGGGTACAAAAGGGTGTCAAAAGGGTTTAGTTTAAAAATAATTTGAAGCGGATTGCCACCTATTTGAAAAACTACATTTAAATAAACTCTATACAAGTTACATTAAATTATAAAATATTAGTGTCAAAGCATTAAAAAATGTAGCTTATTTTTGGGGAGTTGAAAGACAATTTTATGACAATTCAAGCCCGGACTTTGCCAGTATACATATTCAGTAATAAAACACTCGACGGTTTTGCAAAAAAAATTTATTTTATGGCCTACTAAAATTTCCATGTTCCGGCCTTGGTAGTTTTCAAAAAAAGAGGAAAAAATCGTTAAAATAAATGTCAGAGCGAAATTTAAGGTTAAGATATATAAAGTAAAAATTTCATGGGAAATATTTTCGTAGAACATTTAAACCCATTAGCTCCCGCCTGAAAAGGTCATTCGACCCTTACTTCAAGAAACGCGAAAAAAGTAAATTTGAAAGTTTGTTAGAGGAATGAAATATTCTACAAAATTTTTTTCGGAAAATTTTACTAGGGTTCTTCTCAGGCATCTCTAAAATGTTAGCCTATTAATTCACTTTATGCTAAATGAAATATATATATCAATGAGATATTGATGTGAAACAACAACACATGATTTTATTCAGATACAATTTTAAGAAGAAATGCCACTTATAAAAGCATTATAAAAAATTTATATATTTTACCTGGAGGGAGCTGCGTACAAAAGCTAGTATGAGAACTTTAAAGCACAATTTCGAGCACACAATTTGGCAGCAAATGTTTTATATTGCAACGTAAACTAAAGGCTGTGGTGTAAATACGTAGATACAATAGGTAAGTATGCACGTAAATATGTATGCATCCTTTGCACATCCTGCGTCTAACGATTCCCCATTTTTGTAATGCACATTTAAAAATTATACACCCCTACCAAAGTAGGTCGCTCCATAAGAACACCTCCGTCAAATTACGGCTGCAACTTTATGTAGCTCCATCCACCAACGCTTTTAATTCCACAGCTAAAATTGCCACGCTTGTTTTGTTACTTCTTATTGCTTCAACTGCGCATACCTTCATTTAACCGCGTATTCAAACCTCATGTGTTGTTGCTATTGCTCGTTTAACTGGTTAATGTGTTGTTGGTTATCGGTGCTGTTTTTATTGCTGTAACTGCTGTTGCGGCTATATTGTTGGTCGCCATTTTCTATGTGCTTGAAAGTTTGTGTTTAAGTGTATGCGTTTGCTTTGCAACTGCCCACCACTGCTTGCCACTGTCGGCTCTATTTCACTTTCCTGTTATTGTTTTTGCTATCGTTTTTGTTGCTCTTGTTGCGGTATCCTGCGGCCACAGATACATTATCCTAAATTTGCATAAAATAAATAAATTAAGTATGCCAGACATGCGGTGCGTTGCGGTGTTCCGTTGTTTCGATGCTGCGATGCTACGCTGCTGCCTTTGCCACAGCCACTCCCATTCTAATGCTGCCTTTGGCCTTTGTTTGTATTGTAGTGAGCGCCTGATGTTTGCCGCTTGGTTTGTTGGTTATATTGTTATTGTTTGTTGTTACTTGTTTCTGTTTTTCGTACCGCTAATGGCTCGCTTCGCCATTTGGCCACTGTTGGTAACCGTTCAAAAATTGCAAAAAGATTGAATCGCGTTGGTAATTCGAATTTTGTACAATATCGTTGCCCAATGTAAAGCGATGAGTCTCTCGAGCGTAGTAGTTTGTCAAACAGGGTCACCCATTTCTTCAAGCAGCCGTAGAGCCTTACCTATAGTCTATTCGGGTCTTAATTTTTCTTCAACAAGATGGGCGCGCCATGCCACTTCGCCCAGACCCAGACGGACCCTATATACATAAACTGCGGCCAAAAATAGTAAACCGAAACTTGCTATATGCTGTTTTTCACTTGAAAATAATGGAATTTAAAAATATTGAAAAATTTTCATGTATATTTAAAATTGGACTGTTAGAAAATCTCGGAAAAAAATACTAAGTCAGTGAAAAAATCTTTTATTTCTTTTGTTTTATTTTATTTACACTCTCAATAAATAAATAAAAATAAATTTTAATCTTTTAATCAGCTTCATTGAATTTTTCGACTACATTCTTACCTACTAAAATAATTGCACAAACATATACCCTGGTCTCACGGACCCTTTAAATCAGAAGTTGCCAACCTTCGTTTTTATCGTAGAACCCCCTCAAAACTTTACTGGTTTCGGTGGACCCTTTCTAACCTATTCCCAAAGCTCATCAAAAAATGTGAAGCTTAAATCTAACGATGTAATTTTGCATCGCGGGTGAGTAAAACTAAATTCGGAGTGGCAAAAATAAAAATAAAATACTTTCTTGTTTTCTATTTATTAAAATACTGTCATTACACACTTGCAACCAAACCCTTTTTGGAACACCCAGTAACAACAATAACAGCAATCGACGCGCACACCTGCCACTCATAGTTTTCGCATAAATATTTGTTATAATTTCACATTTTGTATCAGCTTGAAAGGCAATATTTAGCGTAGTTGTTACAACCGCCCAACGACCGAGATGCAAGCAAAACGCAGAGAAAACCAAAATTCCATGAAACTTCAACAAACTTAGTTTTTTTTNGCATGCGGGCGTTACTTTGGGCCACGTTGCACAAGTGTTGATAGAAGAAAAACTCACCAACACACACACACACACACACACACCGGCAAACTTTTTGTGCCGTGTAACTTTTACTTGCACCATTTTAATTTGCTTGCGATTTTTGCCGCCAGTTGCTGCGCACAGTACGCGCCGGGTGTTTTACGCAAAAATAACATTTAAAATGGACAACAGCTAACTGCCATTTAGCTGGTAGTTTTTTGCAGCGCTGTGCTCTGGCTTTTTGAGAATATTACGTATACGCAGTGTACGCCCATAGCCGCACCTCACGGCTAACCACCAGCCCTCCAGCCTCTTCACCAGTTATGCAATCACGCGGGCAAAAAAAAACATTGCACTACACTTTCTATGTATTTAATTTTTCTTTAGTTTGCAACTGATTTTAAATTCTTTTTTATTCAAATAAATTAGGAACTTCTCTCTTGATTTCTTACCGCTTTTAATATTTCATTTTTCTGACAAGTTTAATGTGCTTTTGGCGCGTTTGCATAATTCCACTTTTTCCTCCTCATATTTTTTGCTATATTTAGTAATTTCTGTTAATATGTTGTTGAAAGCGCGCCTCGCCAGTTTTATGCCCATGTAACATTTAGCCATTTTACGGCCACACTCTTGGCAGCTGAATACAAAAAAAAAAAAAATAATTCTCTGGCTCTGCTCGCCACAGGCTCAAACCCAATGACCTTGTACGCCCTTTTTAATATTTCCTGTGCTACTGTGCCACTCAGTGGTTTACATCATTTTTCACTGCTCATTACATTTTATTGCGAAATAAGTATTTCCTTGGCGTTTATGTGTCTTAAACTCAACAACCTCGACGTTTATGAAGCGGCAATTCATCGCACAAAGGGATAACTGGCGTCAAGTAGAGCTGAGTTAATACATTGAAGATTTTTTTATCTCCTACATGTATGTGAATGAATGAAAAAAAGTGAAAGCCGGTGAGTGCTAAGCAGGGCACTCCAAATGTACTCCCAGATAAGTACCTCGAAGGTTGTGTTGGGTGCTCGACGTGCTTCGAAGTGGGAGAAAAGGGGGAAAAATGTATTCTGGGAGACACTAAAGCCCAGAGAAAATCGCGTCATCATTATGCTTGAACAAAATTTCAAGAATGCAGCGGCCGGCACTCTAGAGGGTCTCTGAGTGGTTGTGGAATTTTTAAATGCAGATTTGAATTCTCTAAGACGGTCGCTGTGGTTGAGTGTTTAAAGCTGCGTACTACCACTCCGTAATACCTGAGTTCCATCCCTGGTCAGAGCAACATCTAAAGTAGAAAAAAGTCTATTCTAACAGCGATTACCCTTCGATAGGCAGTGACAAAGCTTCGAGTGTATTTATACCTTGAAAAAGCTTCTCATAAAATCTATTTGCCCTTCGGAAGCGGCGTTAATTCCCCTCTATTTGTGCATCAGCATGAAGACGCACGCCAAAATATTACTATAGCAGTTCCCTAGGATCACTAGGATCACTAATAACTCCAAGGATTCCAATAAACCTAACGTTTACCGTACTCGAGAACTTTAAGTGGCTTTCATATCTACATATAGCAGACAAGACGTGCAATGATGGTACTCTTAAGGCCCGTCCACATAGAACTTTGGCGTTACGTTGGCGTTGGCGTCTCTTCAAGAGCTGACTATGAATACATCAATTCAAATGCAGCCGTCCACATAGCCAAAATCCGCAAACGCTCACGCCAACACAAAGCAGAAAGATGGCCAACTCTGGTGCGTCGCTCGTCAGCTATTGCAAATAAATAGAATTATGTGANCCGCAAACGCTCACGCCAACACAAAGCAGAAAGATGGCCAACTCTGGTGCGTCGCTCGTCAGCTATTGCAAATAAATAGAATTATGTGAAATATTTTTCCTTTTTAATCAAGTGCTGACAAGAAATATCGTTTTTCAATGCAATTACTGATATAAAATATTAATTTATCTGTCGCTAGTATGTTAATTTAGTGGCTCAAGCATTCGCTGCCAAGCGTTCATTGTAGCAAGCATACCTTTAGCGTGCGTTCTGTCAAGCCAACGCCAACGCAACGCCAAAGCCAACGCGAACGTTCTATGGGGACCGGCCTTTAACATGCCTACTTAAAGTAAAAGACAAATTTCGGCGTACGTAGGACTGATTTTCATTGAGCAACTCAACTTGTGGCTGCCCTTTTGCCTTCCAGACTACAGAAGGGATTTTCAGTTGGCAACATTTTGCAACTATTGTCCGATACTTTAACATCCGCTATCTCCCCCAAGATATTGAAAAAGCATGATCCAAAATGCTTGAGACGCCTTGTCTGGAGAGCTTGGCATTGAAATAAAAAATTCTGAATCGATTCCTCTTCATCCCCATCACGACAACTTGTTCGGAGGGAGCTTGTTGGTATACGCCATCGATGGAGCATTGGTGCTATATCACAGTGCCCTGTGGTGACACCGGTAAGAGTCCTTACTGCAGATTTGTTTAGTGTCAATAGTTCCACGACTCTTACTGAGTCTCGACCACAAGGATCTTGAGTGGTCCCGATTGATCCATAGGCCATTAACTACGGCTATGCTCTATTCTTCAAACCCCCTTTGCAGAAAAGATACCATTTGCATCGTTATTATTTACATATTCTACAATACATATATATATATTTTACAAAAAAAATAATAATATTGGCCCAAAACTTCAGTGTGAATTCCTCTTTAAATTTAATTTTCCATCTTATTTATCATTTCAGAATTTCACATTTTATTTATATTTATGTATTTTCTGTATGATTACATTCACAGTAAACATTTTTTGCAAATTTGCACACTCACTCACCACCGCACGGTTCCACCGCATCCCTGCATAAATACTTACCAATCTGCTTTCCATTATTACCTTCGCACTCTGCTTATTTGCGGTTTTGCTCGCATATTTATTCCATCCGTTTCGCTTTATTTATTTTCACAATTATTCCGCAATTTATGTAACTTTTTTTGTAAAGTACTGTATTGAGTACTATTTCCTCATGAACTCGTTCGAATATTCTTTACGTTTAATCGGCGTGAAAGTGTTTATTTTCCTTTATTTAACTGTGCCAACCAATATCAGCGGGCCAAAAAAAAAAGAAATTATGCAAGAACGAGTGCATTTATTTGCTGATATTTCCATAAGACGAGTAGTTTTTAAGTGTTTAAATTATATTTCATAAAAATTAACTAAAGTGATTAAACTTTATTCAGGCCATTACTTGCCATCATTTACAAAATATGTAGCATGGATATCGTGGAGGATATCTCATGATTTTGGGAAGATTTTATAGTCTGCCAATGAAAATAGCTAACCTCCCCGTGTATAACAAGGAAAATTTTTAAGGTATTTTCTCCTAAATACAACGTTTCGTTTCCACTCTTCGACTGACTTCCAAGTAGAGTCGTGTTTGCTGTAGTAATGGTTTAAGTTGCACAGTCCAACGGACTGGCGGAGCTCATAACTTGCCACTGTGCTTTAAGAAATCGGTGTGAGAAATGTGTGAACTATCGAAATGTGCAGAATCTATCGAGTGCTGGGATTAATGTAGCTGAAGAATATTTTCTGAAGATTTTCAAAAAATAAAAAAATAAAAACTAGTGTGAGTGAGCTATTTAACCAGTGTTGCCTCTCTTACCTAAGCTATACTTATTACATTCCTTTATGAAATTCGCAGATATAAAAGACAACTTTATCTCATTAATGACTAAAATTTATTTTTAATATAAACCATAATGATGATTTGTATTTGACACACTTGCGCATAAAAGCCATATGCAGAAAAAGACGTCGCGAGCACGTAACAAAATCATTAATAAGATTCCCTTGTAACGAGCAAAATTTAAAAAACACCTACACCAGCACTAACCACGAAGCAGCTAGAGAAATGGTAATACTCGTTCGCGTTAATTTTAAAAACGCTTTTCCTGCAAACAGATGCTCAAAATAAATTTGTTTAACTCGAGCGGTGCTTAGCTGGGGGAAATGCTATCAAATAAATCGTCTAACATGCCTCATTTATTGCACATTATAATGCCAGCGAGAGTATTGCAGCAAGCTTTATAGCAACATTTTCATCCCAAATGACAAGTGCCAGCCAGCCAGCCAGCCAGCGCTCACACACACTCACCCACTCATTCGCCTACTCACTTAAGGCAATCAACTCCAGCTTCTTAGTTAGTGATGCTTCAATTATGCAAAAGAGCTGAAATGGCAAAAGCAAACAGCTGAAGCCCAACCACCACACCTCCACCACCACCGCCAACAATAGCAAAAACAAGTAGCGAGCGCTGAACTGTTGAACTGC
>NW_016177274.1:0-8617 GCF_001687245.7 Rhagoletis zephyria | reverse complement strand
GTTACTTGTTGTCGTAGACGTTTTTTTTTTTAAATTTATGGCTTACTTTCATAAAATCACATAACGCTGTTTGCAAGTTTAAAAGATAATTTGTCATCCGTCTGAAATAAAAAAAAAATTTAAATCAGAAGTATAAAATAGTATTGTGCTATTAATTCAAAATTAAATAATTGTAGTTCAATGAGGAAGGGCGAGGGGTGGATCTATCCCCCCAAATACCCCACACCCCCCTGGCTACGCCACTGGATCTGAACCAAATTAGGATGGGACCACCTCTGGGGCGCCACCTTTCCTTTAAAAAATAATTATCGAAGTCGGTTATGCAGTAACATTTGCACATAAAAAAAAGTATTCCGACGAATAGATAACCTTCGCCTTTGTTTGAAGTCGGTTAAAAATAATCTAAAAAATTACGATTTTGGTGTAAAGACGAAGTCGCATTTTAAAATTTACATGCAATTAAGGTATCTAACAAAATTGTGTTTTAACTCTTCAATAAGTTCATAATAAAATTTATGCAATATAAATTCCATTGTAGGGCTCGGCACAACTCAATTGGTACAATAACCAGTAATTGTTAAGCAAAAAAACACAACCGACTTCAATTCTCATATAAAAGTTTAGAAGTAGCGTTAATTTCTTCATCATCTAATGATCGGATCTAAACCAAATTAGTACGGGACCTCCCCTGAGGCACCAGGAAAATAATTATCGAAATCGGTTAATGTGGTCCAAAGTTATGCGGTAACATACATAAAATAATATTCCGATGTATTGATAGCCTCCTCCCTTTTTGAAGTCGGTAAAAAAGAGAAAAATTAATGAGGTAAATTATTATACATTTTTAACATCTATATTTTAACATTTTTAATAAAATTTACATAAAACAAAATCTCAGCCCCTAAAACAACCGCACCCCCCCTAAATTATGCTCTGCGTACGCCCATGCATACCTCAGTTATAGAGGTCTTGGTTTTTGATTCAAAGAAAGAAGAAGAAGATATAAGAGTTAAAACTATTGGCAAAAACAAACTTTCACATTTACTGCCATCGGCCAGCTGTAATAATATTACTAACCAAAGCAAAGTACCGGAAATTGCATTCCGAACAAAACGTGTCGGTTGCAGTACAAAACAATCCCGCGTAATTCCAGCAACAATATCAGCGAAAGTCTTAGAAAGAAAAATATTAGAAACTAAAAACAAAGCCGCATCAACGCCATCATCAAACCAAGTTATTGTACCTTTCCAAAAGGCAGTTTGTTGTTTTGTATGATTTAGTCTTTTTTGTTGCTACTTCTTATTGCTGATTTCCGAGCAGTCTCCGTAGCTTTTGTTGGCTGAAAGTCTTCGACTTTTTATTTTTGTATACTTCCAAATGGCATTCCGTTTTTCTTTTGCACAAGCATCTATTTGTATGATTTTGTTTGTTTTATTTTGCACTTTTTCAGCACTTGTTCGCTTGTGAAATTTTGATGGAATAGATAGAAAATGCAATTGTAGTTTGTTGTTCAGATTTCATAACCTCTTCTGCGAGTATAACTTAACAGAATATTTAAGAAATTAAGGAAATATTATTTTCAAACTTGTGCTTTGTTAAAATTTTGTATTTCGCTAATGCCCTGCACACCAAAGTTATAGTTTCTGTAACGATTTTTTTACGAACCTTCAAAAAAAATTATATGAAGTGGTTGACACTAACTCGTAAAAATATTTCTGTATGCAAAATAAAGAAAATTCTGAAAAAATTCTGCAAGAAATTCTTCACATAGCAGCATTATTATCATTGCTTTCCTGATTTTCTTCCGAAATTTCGTAAACAATCGAAGTGTGCAGTTTATTTCATTTTAGAAAATTCGGTAAAAAATCGGATGTGATCTTTATTATTAAAAAGATTTCTCTAAAATTCAGAATACTCTAAAAAAAATGTTTTACGGGGTGAGTAAGTGAATCGTGAGAGTAAACCATTTAGATGACCCCTGATCAAAGAAGAAAACGTTATGATAGACCCGATGAAAGTTCAACGATGAAAAGCTACAGTCAAAAACGACACCCGAGAACTCTCGCAATCGACTCTGAACCCTGCTTAAATAAGAAACTTCTCATCAACCGGATATAAATAAGCAGTGGAAATCGATCTCTAAATCTCTTCGAACCCCTGAGGTTGGCTGCTATCACCCGCTCAGGAACAGCTGGTATGGTGAAAGTGTGGTGGAGCTGCTGCAGAGAAATGCGCGTCATTCCAAGCCATCCTGCATCGCGCGCGACAAATGAGCGGTACTGGGGAGAAAGAGAAGAAATAGAGACTTATTTCTAATAGTAATAGTAATAGTTACCTTAAAGATCTCTTCTTATATAATTTCACCAGACATGTTGCCTAGACTGTATTCGCTTATTTTAAGAGCTTTAATTGAGTCTTTATGTAATGTAAAAGGTAAAAACGCCACTTAGTATATACAAAACCGGAATTTTCTCTGCTATTACGTCGTCGACCTTTAAAGTGCAAAGTTGTATTCCGAGCTATTTAAACATAGTGTATGCAGTGTTTATTTCTAAAGATTCATACGACTTTGTGGGAAAAAACCAAAATCAAGAATATAACACTCTTAACAAAATTGGCTGCGACTACGTATTCCGAAGCTTAAGTTCCAGAGGATGTACAGGAAATTTTTTGAGCAAAATTTCAGACCTCACGTGTTTGCGCAAAATTACACATCAACGTCTAAGCTCGTATCTTAAATTGGATGGAAACGAGAAAAGAACATGGAGACTAAGCACATCTTAAAGCGCAGAATTTCGTATTCTGTCATTGGTGTCGCGTACATAGTACTTTTGAGAACATTTATTTTTGTGGTATGATCGAGTAGGTTTGCTTCTGCATTTCTTTCACTTTGATAGATTTGTTTCTTGTTTTCTTTATTGTCTGTTTCCCTTGGTGCACGTTTTTTTTTTATATGTTCAGAAGTTGGCCGCCTAATCACGATATACCCGCTGAACTAGACCAGGAACCGCTAGCATGCATGCCCGCTCTTGTGCCGTAACAAGTGATCCATGACAAGTGGGAGCACAAAGCGTTCTTTATGATGAGAAGATGTGGTAATCTCCGAAATAGCTGCTACACATTCTTCCGTTTAAGCTTTGTTGTTTTTTAATTTTTTCTAACAAACAAATCGTGGTACAAAGCTCAATAACACTATTGAAAAAAGAATATTATGTATTTCAAGAAAATGGGCGTAGCCACATGTATATATTTTGGTGACGCTACACCAATTTATTCAAAACTTGGCACGGTTGTTGGCCAATAACAACGCCCACATCCCATATAACGGTAATTTAGAGAAATACGAAATCTTCGATAAATCAGGAAATGCTGAAACTATTTTTTTCAAAATTGATGTTTGCAATAATCATTTAGCAAAATATACGTTTTTGATAAAATTTTGGAAAACGGACGTGGCACCGCTAACTTATGTCTACATAGTGTATTTCGGTAACCGTTCGACCAATTTGAACCAAACTCGGAATAGTTATTGTGCTTGCCACATAAAAGCAAAACGATGCAAATTATTGAAATCGGACTAAAATTATGCCCACTTTTAAAATAACGGTAAATTTCAGAAATGCTTGAACTTCGATATTTTCAAATTTATGGACGCTAATTTACTCAAAATTGATACTAACAACAATATCTTGAAAAGAAGTAACATTTCTGTGGAATTTTGGAAAATGGGCGTGATACCCTGCACATATAACTATATAAGTATATGTCATTTAGGTTCTTCACACTTGCCTGGTTATCAGGTTATGTGGTTATATTTTTAGTTTACAACAATAAAACACACTACACAATAATAATTTTTAACCAGATAACCTGATAACCAGGCAAATGTGAAAAACTTCTTCATGTCTAACTGAACGTTCTATCGAAGATGTTTGAAATAAGGGTAAAACCACCCCCTGCTTACCATGTAGCGGTCGTTTTCGGAAAGGTAAAAAACTATATTTAATACTTATATTTAATATTTAGAGGTCGCTCAAAGCGCTCAATGCATTTTATATGAGAAAAAAACCACTTTTCATAGAAACTGTATAGAATTCTTGAAAATCAATATTTCTCTGTTTCTCTTCAGGAGATTCCTAACAATAATACCCAATTATTTTTCTAACCATTTTTTATAGTAACTATATTTCATAGCTCCGCCAAAACCCCTAAAAAATGCCAGAAAATGCGACAGGGGGATAAATGAATAATCTTTATTATTAAAAAGTATAATATAAAATACATGGACAACTTTGAGTGACGTCTAAATATTTTTTTGATTTCAAAATAAAAAATAGCGGTATATTTTTTTCGATATAAAACAATAGTAGGGGGTGAGACCATTGAAATTCCGACTTTATTTATTTTCTACCACCCTAATGTAGATTTGAGCAGTAGATATTCCTACTTGCTCATATTTTTTTATATTTTTATATTTTTTATTTATCCATCGATTTTCTTCAGTGGTAGCTTGATTTTTTGTAAAAGAATAGGTATTAACACAAGTGAAAATATTGACACACAATCTATTACTTTTTTCCCGCTAAAGTTGGAATTTAATGCATTTTGTCATCAAAGTAACAAAAAATTTGGAATGATTAATTAAATTCTCAGAAGCCGTCAGGCCTATCCAAAAGTGATATATGTATATATCGTTAATTTGGTTAGCTTTTGTTTGCCGCATTTCGTATAAAGATTGTTTAATTGATTTGTAAGACATACGTGACTAAGTGGAAGCATTTCTCTTTAAGCTGAATAACGGTAAATTGCAAATATATCAAAAACTTATCCATAGCAAAAAATAACTTGATTTTTAGGATCAGCGAGCAATTCCACTTATTCAAAGAACCCCTTACTAAATTATTTAAATGCAAACAAAATTTTAGCTAAAAAATATTTTGTAAAAACAGCGTCATTAACCATTTGCAGGATGTTTTCCAATAAACCAAAATTATTATTTCGACATAACGAAAAATTAAGTGAACACTATGGATTTCCTGCTGGAGCCAATGAATATGGAAGCCTGATTATTTATATTCTACTTTTTAATTTTTTTTCCTTGGCGAAATAAACAGGTGAGGGAGAAACACAGCTTTCTCGCTTTATTTTCTGACATTCGACTGCCCCATAGTAAAATTTGAAAGTCAAAATTTTCAAATAAGGCAGTGTCAAGATCTTTCTTCTCACTCTTATTAATTCACCTGTATAATTTCACCATCATTTTTCCCTAAAAAGCAAATAGGGCACAAAACTTAGTAACACTGTTGAAATAAAAATTATAGCGCCACAATAATAATAATACGTTTTTCTAGTTCGCTTTGTAATTTTCTTCCATCTGCTAACTCCGGAGGTATAAAAACACATTCTACCCATTTTATACTCCGTTAGAGGTATTTTCATGTTCGCACACTTATTCTTATCCTGATATTATATTTCCTTTAACCTTCATTCCCAACTGTCTTACTATTTTAAGTGTGGTAATACCTTCTTTTATGTTTCTATTCACGAAAATTATTAACCAAATTACCGTCTCCACATAGCCATGTAGAAAAAGTACACATGTATGTATTTACATAAGTATGTATGTATGTACATACGAAGTGTGTTAAGCATCAATTGCTCCCAAGGGAAGCATTACGCTAAGCATCCAGGTATTGTAACAGCAGGCGAAGATGGCGTAAAGGACATAAAGTGGCGCAAAGCGCTACCGAAATTCCGGCAAATACATATCTGAAAACTGGAGAGACTTTTTGGTAAAGCCGTTGAATCGCTGAGAGCTTTAAAGCGAAATATAAGTTTATTAAAACTTCATAATTGAATTGCATGCCACAACATGCAAAACAAGATATTTTTCGACTACCTGAGAATGAGACAGTTAATGGGAAAAATAATTCGAAAACTATGATTTCTATAGATTTTTGTACAGGCTATCCGATGGTAGTATGCGAAATTTTATTTGTAATTTTTCTCAATTATAGTCATTTTTGATATTGTTTTTGGTTATCTCAATAGAAAGATCAAGTCATTTTACGTAGAAATCATTCTTAGAAAAGGGATTTTTTTTCGGGTTATAAAGCGTTCTAAAACGCGCTAAACAAGTTCAAGAATCTGTTATAGCAAATTTTAACAAAATTGGCATTTAAATTCGCAATTCTCAGTTGTTTGTGTATCGATCGATTTGATATTTTTCACATAATAAACTGAGAAAGTCCCTTTTTAAGAATGATTTTTACGTAAAATGACTTGAAGTTGCAGGAGGCACTTTATCTTTTCTCCATTCACCGCTAGACCAAACTCTTTAGCTTCTTTTCTAAACTGGAAAATGCTGCAGTGACGACACTTAGTTTAAGGCCGGCGATGTCGATATCATTTACATATTTGTATTTCCATTGGTTTTGCTATATTTGGCGAGCTGCCATTCAGATTGGCAGATTTTATTCAGATTAGCAGCTTTTATTCAAGCATCAGATTGGAAAAGTAGCAGGAGAGGGAATCGCCTTGTCTAAAACCGCGTTTGGTCTTAAACGGTGCATTGAGGTCCTTCGAAATTTGGAGGGAACTGACGGTCGTGATCGTATTAGTTTTGCGGGGATCCCAAATTTAGACATGGCGTCGTACAGGCAGCTGCTCCTCGTTCTATCAAAAGCAGCTTTCAAAGGCTCACTCATGAATTTGCATTCGGCGTATTTGTAAAATAGTTTATTTGTGTCGTTTTCTTATCGCTTCAGGCGATTTTGGATTTTGGATTTTTAAAACTTCATTTATTTTTTGTATACAAAATTGGATTTTAGAAACGGAATTAATTCCTTACTTCGCTATGGAAGCCCCATTTTTCAATCCTGGCTTTAGTATAAAATAGACGCTTTTGCGATAATACTGTTAACGCAAAACTTATTCAAAAGCGTCTAATTTATACTAAAGAGAGGATTGAAAAAATAAGAAGTCACCACGGAAATAAATCGATGAGTCTTCAATTTGTTGCTATTGACGATTTTCGTGCCTATTTCTCATGTTTTGCATGGTGGGGCTCCGACTTTTAAAGTGATGCGAAAAATATTTATCACTCACAAAACTTGAAACAACAGACCCGATAAGCTTTTTTCGCCAAACTTTTAACTCAAAAACTGGCAATAGAGAAAAGAACGAATCTAGAAAAATCGTTGACTATCAAATAAGCGAGCAAGAAGCACAAAAAGTGCTCCACCGTCTCTTCCTCTTTATGGCAGGATGGGCAAATGGAGTTGTCATTTACGCCTAACGAAGTCAGGTGTTTATGCCACGTGAAGTGAACAGTCAGCCAGTGTTGCCAACTTTTGATTTTCAAAAAGCACCAAAAACGTGGAAAAATGCGTTTTACCACACTAAAAGCACCAAATGGTTTTGAATCAATGGATGCATTTTTCATAACAGTTTATATGTATTTACCAAAAAGAAAAAATTCACAATATTTACAATAATCCATAAATAAATCAATAAACAAAACCTTTTTGCTCATATCGATTGTATGGCCTCTACACATGCTATAATGACTCATGCTTACGACGTAATACCGAAGTACTGCACATTAAAACTGATATATCTCAAGAAAGAAAAATCGAATCCCAACAAACGAAAATCATGTCCTAAGTAGAAATGAGCAAAAAAAATTTATGTTCTCATTATATAACCTCAAATATCGCCAAAAAGCGTGATTTTGGCACTTTGAGGTTGGGATATCTCAAAATTCTAGTGCTAGAGCAACTGTGCGGCCAGATTTGGATTCAGCACCAAGAAACGATGTGTTTTACTCTGGTGGTACAAAAATGAAATTTTTTACAAATAATTAGAAAAGAAAAAAAGAAATACTTAACTTACTCGCATATCTACTAAGTCATCGTTGTATTTAAGTGCATTTAAATTTGTAGATTTTTGTAAATTCAGTGCTGCCACAGCTTTAAATATTTAAAAATTATTTCAGGTTTTAACTATATCGGAGTAATTTTAGTTCAGAAACTAACTAGGCACTAAGTAATTTCTTTTGGCGTTTTAATTTTCAAAAAGCACTAAATCTAGTGCTTAAAGCACCAAGTTAGCAACTATGCAGTCAGCAGTCCAACAAGTTGTATGCAGTCCCGTCTATAAATGAGAGCAAAAAACTAAATAGACCTTCTGAGATTGAAGGCAATATCAGTTTTGCCCACCTGCATTACCTCGATGCCTCTCAGTCATTGCAGAGCGAAGTATTCACACAGTTTCTGATGATGGTTTCGACGGCCGAGGTGGAGAGTGCTATAGCTGGTTGCGGATCGAGTAATGCCTGGTCTAAGCCAACTGTGGCCAAATGGTCAGATGTCTCATTACCAGATACTCCCTAGGGACCTGGCACCCAGTGTAAAGCAAGCTCCTTATGTTCATCAACATACATAATTTAATAAAGACTTGCATTTCCGAACCAGTCTGTAAGTACTTAGTAAGAGGGCTGGGCAATGCCTGAAGGGCAGCTTGGCTGTCCCTGCAGACACGTAAACTCCTTGCCTTCCTCCACCTATTTTCCTCCCCGTAGTCCATGGCTGTGAGGATTGCATATACCTCAGCCTGG
>NW_016177273.1:0-8618 GCF_001687245.7 Rhagoletis zephyria | reverse complement strand
CCCCTACCATTTGTCTCACAGTGTTATTATTATTATTAATAATATAGTGAGCTACATGGGTAATAGGAATAAGAAGTTTGACTTCAGTCGACGACGCATTCCGTTTTCCTTTGTCTAATTTGGTTTGTAGGAAAGGCCTAATCGGCATTTTGCAATTTTCGGCATTATGAAACTGCTCATCATACCCTGGCCTAAGCATCAACAACCATAAAATAATAATTACTTTGTTTCCTTCATTGTCTCTGTCTACGCCTTAAACAACAGGACATTTGGCGGTTACTGTTGCAATATTAATTTTTTTCTTGCCAAAAATCTCCGTCTAGACATGGTCATACGAGACGCCAGAACGCGCGAATTATGTTTAGTAGCGTGAATGAAAAATTGAGAAAAAAAAACCCAGAGGACCATTCCTTTAAAACAAAAAGGATGTAATTTAATACAAACATAGCTGAGTGTTGCCGTACAAAAGAAGTGGCAAAGCATGGATTAAACCGCATCTTTGTCAATTCGAAGTAGGCAGCGACTGTATATGAATGTATTATTTAGCAGCTACAAAAGCCTTGGATTTCGCAAAAAAAGTAGAACTCTGACTTTGTCTAAAACTTAAGTTGAATTTCGCTATTGATGTATACTTCACTGCTATTGGACAGCAGATGCTTAAATAAAGAACAGTAAGCAGAATTTTAAATAGTCAGACTTCATTGAGTAGTTCATCTTTAATATATGCTCATATTCATTGTATAGGGATGTGGCCAACCTTTTAAAACTGAGCGGGGACAGATCGCCGCAGATTTCATTGCATGATTTATATCCAAACGATTGAAATCAAATTAACTAAATTTTCAGTGAACTGAAGTGGACTGGACTTAATCGCAGATAATACCGCCGATACTACCACTGCAATGCTTAACTTAACGCTCGAAGAAAATCTGCAAAAAAAAATGAACCCAAGTTGGAAAGGGTAATAATATTAAGCTAATGAATCAACTGATCATTTACGAGAGATATCAATAATGGCTTCGGTCTCTCTGGCACTCTTATACTATAAAAAAAAAAATGCATTTCTTCCGTAAAGCAAATACCGGGGTCTTAAAAAACGAACAGCATACATATACTCAACGGCATAGGGAAATTAAATTAAGGATATAACTTAATTCGCAATTTGCTGAATCAGCAAATTTTTTATCTGTGTAATATAGCGCCAACAGTGGGTTTTATTACTTCCTTTCAGCAAATACTCAAGCATCCTCTAAATATTCACCCAACAAGCGGAAATTGTCATTTGCGGTTATTGGAGTGATAAGGCGAAAATAGGAAGGCTATAAATGGTGGCGTTTGGGTGTGCATAGAACACTGAACTATACAGTATTTACGAGTTCATAAGTATGTATGTATGTATATCCAACTAACGCTTGCACACTAGGGTGGTCCAAAATAAGTAAAGTCGGAATTTTTATGCGCTCACCCCTTATATTTAGAGGTCGCTCAAAGCGCTTAAAAATTTTCCATGTATGGAAATCTCCTGAAAAGAGACTTCTAGGAAAAGTTGTTTTTTCCCCATATAAAATACATAGAAATCTTTGAGCGTCTTGAGCGACCTCTACATATTTTTTGATTTCAAAATAAAAAAAATGGAGGTATATTTTTTCGGTATAGAACAATACTAGGAGGGAAAGCATAAAAATTCCGACATTACATTTTCACATGCATTTTTGGACCACCCTATTGCACACATTAGTATGCAGATTGGTAAACTCAACCCGATGTCAATAAAATCAAACTCTAATTACACAGAAAAATTGTGAGTAATGGCAAATGGTCTGGTATGTATTTGAGAGTGCTGTGCGCTAGGTAAGTTTGGTGCATACCTACTTAGGTCAGGTGTACGCACGCACAAAAATGTGAAGCTTAGCTGCTATGTATATGTATTCTTTAAATGCTTCAAATAGTTCCAACCAACGCTCTTCGCTCGGCATAATTGTTTTATCGTCAACCTAATCACCCATCGAGTTGGTAATCAGTATTAGCAACCTCATTATCGTCATCAACAACAACGGTCGCACTTTAATCAGCATCACTTGTTAATGTTGTTGTCGGCAGACGCCTCGCTAGAACGCCCGCCTTAAGCACATGTAAGCTTATGTGTATACAGATAGCACCAGAGTGACCAGATTAGATTTTCGCGGCTGGATTTAGGATTTAGTTTTATGCCATAGCCTCAGAAATTTAGATCTGACTTCGTGGCTTTTTTTCTGGCTTTTTTTTATTAAAATCTTCATAATAAAATTCGAATTGGAAATGTAACAAGTAATTTTTAAGCAAAAAACCCAACCGACTTCAATTTTCATATACAAATTTAGGAGTGCCGTTAATTTTTTCATGATCCAATTTTCGGAGACATTACCTTTCCGATAGAAAAATTATCGAAATCGGTTGACGTTGTACAAAAAAAGCTTCAATATTTCCAAAACTACTATTTACCGTTGAAATATTACAATAACAGTGCAAAGTTCTTTGAGAAAATACTTTCTCCGCTTTTTAAAAAACAATACTAAGAAACGTATTTTTCCAAATTGAGTTTTGGCGTACTACTTGTGTACTATGATGTAAAATATATTCAAATTTTTGCATTTTACTTATCCTTAACTTTTTTTTTTTTGGCATATTTTAAAGTTATGTAGCCGTTATTGGCCTGATGGATGCTATTCTGTGTGTTTAACGAGAATTTCTTAAGAAGTTATTTACAGAAAATCGGATTTGCTGAGCTTATCGAATTTTTAAGAAATGAATATGCTGACTCTTTTTAACTTCAATTTTCATTGTGTCTAACTTGTTTTAACCTTTTTTAAAAACGAATTTAGCTTCGCTTTTTGAGATCTTCTGATCACACTGGATAACACATTTCTCAGCATTCGATGAGCAGCAAGCAGCCTTGGCTGGCCTGCCAAATGTTCGCTTTAATTAGAGTCAATATGCGACACGGAGGCCAAATGAAGAAAATCCCATGTTGTATTTTTTTTTTTTATTTTGGAAGTGTATGCCTGCGTACGCAATTACTTTCGTTAGCAATTAAGTATGCCTTGTATCGCATATCACATAGTTAAATGTCCATTTGTATTAGTAAATAATCGCATGGCAGACTTAAGTATATGTACATGAACATACATTTCTGTGCATGTAATACCCAAGTAAGTAATTGGCGAAATGTATGTATGTTTGCAGCTCGGAATGGCGCCAAATCGTTTTCGTTTTGCCTTATTACAACGCATCGCAGATTACAACCGTTAATTAAATTGAAAAGTGCTAGTAAAACGTTTGAGGATTATGGCTTAGCTGTAAATTATCGTGAATTTAAAATCAGTTAACTTGCGCATTTAATAGTCTTCCTTTATGTCCATTTTTGTGAGTTTTTTAAGCCATTAAGAATTTGCTTTAATTGTTAAATTACGAAAGTTTTTATATTTCAATTCTTAAACTGTGATCGAATGTATAAGAGATTTTTGTAATGCATAACATTTCTACTACTACTACATTACTAACTGTGAAGTTACACGTTCAAGAACTCACTTTCAAGTTGATCACTTGGAGCGGCCTGATACCGTTTAATTATTCCTCAGAGAGTAAATGCTTCGTGACCCTTTTCTATACCATTTGGCGCTGTAATCGCCTAATCAATTTTGGCTCAGTGCAATGAAGGACGCCAGTCTTTTCTCCTTTGTGCAAATTGGGAATGCCTAGTGAAACTAAATCCTACGAAGAGAAGCACTGCCTCTTCTACGAGCATCGTGTCCATTCGTACGTCATGGCAGTGCTGGCGGAGCCGCTGGCTCTTCGTTCCATCCAAAATCCCGGTGGCTCTTTACTCATACAATGGAGTAGACATTTATTTAAATGTTGTACTTTGCCTACATCCCGCAAATGAGCAGCCAATCGACTGCTTTCTTAATGGCAGCTGCCTTAGCCTGGAAAACCTTACCGTTATCTGGAAACCTAAATTTGAGGTTATAGAGAGGCCCCTCGCTCTAGCTTCAATCCGAACAAGTGTTTACCGCTACTTTTTCCCAATATTTTATTTTTCATAGGCAAATACTTTATCAGCGAGTGCTGTATTCTTACCGGCTCAAAGTTGAACTTAAATACTAAATAATAATTTGGGTTAAAATGACCCAGAAACCCTATGGGTGTATGGAAAAACTATGTTGCCGCCAAGAAAACAAAAGAAAATAAAAGCCCTTTTATTTTTTGCAAAACCATAGCTGATTATGCTTTTAACGAATAGACAACGCTGCAGCTTATTTAAAATTGCCCAGCTCTTTAATTGAAGATTTTTTCCAAGAAAATTGGGTAATTTTTTCCCAAAAATTGCAAAAAGGTTAAAATATTGCGTTATTTTCAAATAAATAAACATTTAAAAATTCGGCAAAATTATATTTTTTAAGTACATAATTAAGTTCCTCTAATGCTACACAAAGTAGGCGGTACTGCTTCTCATAAATCAAAACACACTAAAAAAATGCAGACGCATTATTTCATTCCACCAATACTCGTACCAATGCAGGCATGAAGTAGACATTTGTCCAGCAATTACGAGTAGTAAACCAAAAATATATCAGATTACAGTTGCTATCTCGCAGTGCCCATCGGTAGGCTATTCGTCACGAGCTCATTGCGGTCTCAAATTCTTATTACTTACATACCTATGTATCTGTGAAGGGAAATATCTAATGCAAAAATAAAATTAATTTCTTAAGGAAAAAGTTGCAAAGCCGAATTCTTAAATGTAGTGTAAAATATTCTTCAGGAATTAAGATATGGCTCATTAGCTAGGAGGCATGACGATTAGTGGAGCACAAATGGAATTTAAATGCGCTGAGTTCACTGATAAAAAAGCATCGGCAAGGAATTAACAAATCAAGCAAAAAGACTGTCCTTACATTGGTATGGACAGTAAATGAATGTGGGAAAATAGAACCATTGTTGACTTAAAAAATCGATTTTTAAAAAGTGAAATGAAAATGCCAGGCACGTGTCTCGATACGACGTAAGGGACATTAAAGCGAGTGGGTAAGAAATGAAACGCTTACTAATTTTATTAGTGAGTCGCACAAAAAAAACGTAATGATATTTAAAGGCATGAATATTCAATTCAGAGTACATATTAGAAATGCTAATCCCGGGGTAGCGGCCTTTTTAAGGTCCCGAACATCCCGGGATTCTTGAAATATAGTCCCGGGATTTACGGGATTTGTAATTTGCACTGATGGCAATAAAATAAACTCCTTTTCTTGACCATTATTGGTTATATTTCTTTTTTTTATTTAATAATTAATATTTTTTATAAATGTATAGCTCGAATTAACCCTTTGAGGTGCGAGTGCTACGTTTGCTATGGATTAGCATCAATTGAAACACATCTTAATAAATACATATGTACATATATAGTACATATGTATCCTAAATTTGTGAATTATGTACTTCAAAATTACTTTCGAAAAAATCTAACTGCATTTATTTGCATTTTCTGCAAACAAAATCAAAGAAATATTTTATGAAATAGTTTTAGGATTTTTTTTTGTTTTTACTCACCTAATGTGCTTCCACGTTTAATTTGTTATTAAAATGCCAATTTAATGTTTTCTTTGAAATTTATATGTATGAGGACTTAACTCTAAAAGTTTGTTTATTAAATTTTTGCAAAAACAAATTTCTTTCGCTTTGAAGTTGTTCTGAAATTTCGGGTGCCTCAGGACTGGGACTACGCAGGCATGGGAACTGCACCTACATACATGCGTATATAGTTGGCTGCAATGGGCAAGCAATAAACTCACCCGAAATGTCGAAAAAAACACAAAAAAATCACTTTTTAAGTGAATTTTTAATAAATAAATATAAAATGCCAACGGGAAAATGGTTAAAATTTGTTCATCATTTGACATTGCAGTCGGTGTTTAAAAGAGCGAATTGCCGAAATCACTTCTATATTGTGGAATATGCTTTGTATGCGGACTAAATAATATAGTCACTTACAAATACATATGTATGTATGTATGTGTTTCACTTTTGAATTTAAAAGTATTTTAAGTTTTGAGTAAAGAGTGCAGACTTAAAATATGAACTAAAAATAAAACTTAGTTCCCGGCGATTTGATGTTTGATGTTTGTGTGAGGCTAATATGAAAAAGTCACAAATATTGTACACTTTATGCCTGCATTTTGTCAGTTTTATTCAACGAAACTTTTTAGACAAATTTTAAACTGTTCACAATAAATGGACATCGTTTAAATTCTTGCCGCAACAAACCAGTCTAAACAAAAGTAAAACAAAGAAAAACTTTGCTAAAATAGTCAAGAACTTGCTTCTCCTTTCCTTATCTATAAGTTTGAACTTTCTGCTTCCGCCCTTCTACAAAAGTACACGAAGAAATGTCCCTTGAAAATTGTTGTCTGCCACCGCAAAATTCGCCAAAATTCGCTTGTAACTCCACCAAGTTTTTGCTATTATTCGTTCAGCGAGTTGTCTGTTGTCTCGCCAAAATTGAAATGTTGCTGCGATGCCTTCTGACATTTTTGAGGCTATTTTACATTGTCATTGTTAATGATGTTGTTGTTGAAAACGCATACATACAAGCAATAATATCCTTTTACAAACACAATATATATGAGGAGATTCTAAACTAAATACTTGGAAATTGTCAAATGAAACACAGCGCAAATAAAAAGTCCGAAGAAACTTTGACAACTTTCTTGCTGGTTATGCATTTCATGTGAAACAAACCACATTGCCACAGTTGAGAAGACTTCAAGTTGAAATTAACTTGCTTGTCGCATAAAATATGTAGTATGTAGTATGAGTTACAGCGAGGGGAAAATGTCTTAGTTGCTACACTATTACATGTTATTCACTTCTTTTCAATGGTTCTGGTGCTGAAGGCATTTGGCAAATTTAAAAGTATTAAATTATTGAAATTAAAAATTAATCTCTTTCGAGTTCTGGAAACGTTTATGCACAAATGACAGTACTTAAATTCTTTATTTAAATTTTATTTAACATTACAAGACTTTTCGCGCATACATGGATCGTTGAATGAGTACAGGACACATCCTTGTCCGTACGAACGTTCTTTCCACATTTGCTGTTTCCCAACCACAGGGCACTCTCCATAACAAAGAGTCTATCTATCAGTGGCATGTGACAGATGAAATTCTAGGCGTTCGTGGGACATCATCCGTGGACATATTCCAGTTTAGTTTCGCTGTAGGAATGAGTCCCAAATATTTTTCGTAGGATCGTGTAGAAAGAGCTGCAGAGGAAATACCCAGCATGCACACTTGAGTAAGATAGGTTGAAACTAGGAATATTGTTTTTTTTTTGTGTTGAATAAAAGTAGCGCTGTCTTCGAGGGATTGACGATGTGTCCGCAGCTTTATCCCAAGTACTCAACTTCCTGGTTGCCTTTGCAGCATTTCGCTTATCACCTTTATGCACAACCCTAATGCTATAATCACTTGGACTCCCATCACTATTGCGCCTTAGAAAAATGTTGTTTAATAAGCAAAACCTCAGCATAGGCGAGAGTATAGCGTCTTGCAGAGTCCCCCACTGTGGATATTTGGAGACTTCGCTCTTGACAATTCCCGTATGAGATATGGTTGAAATCTACTAAGACACGAAGTGCTCCAACTCTCGACTGCTGAGTAAGTAATTTATCGCCTCTAGGGTGACGTTGTTGAACGCTGCTTCTGTGCCCAGGAAAGTCACACACTTTGCTGCCGCCGCTTTTGACTGATACGACCTTCATAAATTTTTGATTTTCTCTTAGTTCAGATCCTTTTCTGGTTACTGCGGTTCTCTGTCCATGCATACAAAACCATTTTTCCGCTGCTCGTTTGCCAATTATGGTTGCAATATGGCCCCTCAAAAAAGGCCAAGTAGAGACGCGCGCTACTGAACTCTCCAAAGGAAGGAACGAAACTACAGTGACAGTAAAAAACCATTCCTTGTTACGCCTTGGCATGGGAGGTCCAAATGCTAGTGCCAAAAACAAATATTGAAATTGTTGTTCCCTCCAGTAGTGAGCTTGTCACCCAGAGAACTAGTCTGTTGAGCTTTTTGTGGATAGACACATGGCTACCTTGCTGACCTATGGCAGTGCCAAGAGCTTCACTAGAGCACACTCTCAGGCCATCCACTGAATTCGAGTTACNAAATTTGGGAATTCAATCGTATAAAGAAGTCATCGGACGCTAAATGCCAACGAGTGTTATATGAATTTCCAGTAAATCCTAGCAAATTCTAGGAATATCATTGGCGCAATACACATACTGGTAAGTTACATTTGGCGATAGTAGAGCCGTGTAGCTGTAAAAACTAACTACAGTCTACGCAGAAGTTCGTATAGAAGATGTTGTAGCCCCACACATCGCACAATGATCAAGAGAAAAAAATTCGTAATCATCGCGTTCAGCTGAAATTTTTGATTTTCTTCAAAAGTTTAAGATCTATTATCGAACAACTATCATGTACAGCTTCTTAACAACTTAAAAACTTTCTATGTATGTATATGCATACGATATTATTCCAGAAAGAAAAAATTAAGATGTATTGTGGAACGATTTTCC
>NW_016177272.1:0-8618 GCF_001687245.7 Rhagoletis zephyria | reverse complement strand
TTTTTTTTTCCACCCATGAACGTCACAAACTGAATATGTCCGTTATAGTTAACATCTGAGAAAACAGCTACGAAGCAAAAAGTTTACCAAGTATTTGGACAATTGTATTATATGAGTCAAGAGGGGGCATTTCCTGTTATTTGAACAACTGTTTGTGCATATTTGAATAGATCGTGTGATGCTCCGTCTTGAAACAAATATGTAAATATTTACTTTATATGATACATAAACATTATGGCTGCGTTCCTCTATACATTCCCGATAATTCTATTTTACAACCAGAATAAACAGAATGTGATTTAAATATACGTTAACAAAATATGATATATTGTCATCAGAAACGTTATAAAGAATAAGTAAACAAAAAACTTTATTCCATCGCCCTTACCCACAGAATTACCTTCAAACGAAGGCAAAACGCATAGATAAACACNATACATTCCCGATAATTCTATTTTACAACCAGAATAAACAGAATGTGATTTAAATATACGTTACCATAATATGTTATATTATCATCAGAAACGTTATAAAGAATAAGTAAACAAAAAACTTTATTCCATCGCCCTTACCCACAGAATTACCATCAAACGAAGGCAAAACGCATAGATAAACAGAATCCAGAGACGCGAGCAAAGAATGCCTTACACAGAAACTAATGTAGAATGCCTAGATAAGTACATACTTACTTATTTATATTAAATTGAAATTAGAAAATGTCTTAAAAGATTAAAATTAATTACAATTTTTATAAATCAGTTTTTATACATACATATGTATGTATTTAGTTATTTAGATTTTACTTAAAAATCGCTATGCATACTTCACTTCAGTGACTGACTTCAACTTCGCTCAGGGATGGAATTTCAAAATTTAAAAATATGCCAAATGGTCTTCAAAAATAGTGCCGAAAACAAGATGAAAGTGCAACAAAGTAAAATTTTTTTAAGGCGTTTTAAGAACAATATAGTTTTAGAAATAATATTTTTAAAATACACTGAAATAATATACTAATTATTAATTAGCTAAATTATTACAGTAAATCATAAATTCATAGTAAAATTGCACGAACTCCAATTACGGAGGGGAAATACACCGAAATATATATAGGTATTATGACATTAAAAGTCTAATTCATAATTTTATAAACACAATATATGTATGTATAAAAATCGTCCTTTCAAACTGTGCACAAAAATTATAAAAAATCAGCAGCTTTTCCTAACAATAAGCTTTGAATTCAGAATTTTTAAGGAGAATCCATGTTTTCAATTGCATGCATTTTTTTCCATATACATACACAATGTGCNAGCTAAATTATTACAGTAAATCACTTTTATGAAGGATTCCTTAGACATATCCATAAATTCATAGTAAAATTGCACAGAACTCCAATTACGGAGGGGAAATACACCGAAATATATGTAGGTATTATGACATTAAAAGTCTAATTCATAATTTAATAAACACAATATATGTATGTATAAAAATCGTCCTTTCAAACTGTGCACAAAAATTATAAAAAATCAGCAGCTTTTCCTAACAATAAGCTTTGAATTCAGAATTTTTAAGGAGAATCCATGTTTTCAATTGCATGCATTTTTTTCCGTATACATACACAATGTGCGTTCGAAATTTTTTTAATGGATGAAAATGTATGACACCGTCAGAAAAAAAAATCAAAAATCATCGGGATATTGCAGAAACTTGCACTTTTATTTAATGGACTATAAAACTGCAAACCTAGAATATTTCTAAAAATTCTGAATTAAAAGGTTGTTGTTGCGAAAACTTACTTTTCGTACTGCGTATTCACAATAGAATTCAGAGGTTCGTAAATATTTCTCACGGCCCTTAATTTAATTTTTATTGCCTTTAATTTTTTTGTATTTTTTAATCTATAATGTTTATGTGATTTTTTGTAATATAGTGGCCTTTTATTTTAAATTTCTGTATTTTATGATTGTGCCAAAACAGGATAAATTGTGCCAAATTTCATTCTATTTTTATGCTGACTACGATGCAGCATTCTACTTTGCATTCCACCAAATGAAGTAAATAAGCGAAATAAAAAAAACATATTGTAGGACATTCTACTTTGCATTACCGGCAATGCCTAAAAGAAGCGAAAAAATTCGAAGGCATTATAACGCTATGCTCTCTAGAACACGTTACAACTAAAAGCGATTACCGATTGTTTGCTGGGTAGTGCTTCAATTGTCACTATCATAAAATTGTTTGCCAAAGGAAAATTTCCTACAAACAATGTGAATTAGAGATGGGCGCGGGGCTAAATATTCAAACCCGATCCCGAATTTCAATTCCTAAGTCCCGAACCCGCCCATCCCGCCGTTTTTCACATATGCGCCCCGGTTTCCATGGGTCCCGAAATCTATCACGAAGGAAATTCACATGTCTTTCTAATTAATTTAAATAATAAAACGGATAATGAAGGATCTGACACCTTCAGACTCATTTCTTGCTTTGCTGTTCGCTTTCGTCTCAATGGGTAGGTTCAGAAGGCTCAGCAGTTGAGCCCAACCGTTGCTAAAAAAAAATCAGTGATAGTAATGCGTCTTCTGAACGGCTTGATACATTATCTGTCAAATTCAAAACACACAACATGTTGTCTCAAATGATCAGAAAAATATTACGATCATCTAACACGCACCTGTTCAGTTGATCAGAAATACAAAACAATGCGTTCAGAAGGTGCAATCGCAACAGTTACTGAGCTGTTGCGCCTTCTGAACGTGCCCAATAAAATATAAAAAGTGCTTATTTCATACAACGTTTTTAAGGAAGATATTCTGTATTTGCGGCAGTTACAGGTTTTATCTGGATTTTTGGTCCCATCCCTGCCATTTTGAAATCATTAGCGTGGGTCCCGATATTCCGCGCCCATCTCTAATGTGAATTACAATTTTAGTTGCCAGGAAATAAATAGTAAGGACAAGTAGTTTTCCCAACTTTGGCAATCCGCAAATTAAGCGCCTAATCATAGCAGATTACACTGCATACTAAAGTATGAAGCTTTTATTTCGAACATATGTATTTGAATGATGATGATCTGTACATTACAATTCATAATCATGTTTTCGCCTAATNTTTTAGTTGCCAGGAAATAAATAGTAAGGACAAGTAGTTTTCCCAACTTTGGCAATCCGCAAATTAAGCGCCTAATCATAGCAGTGTAATCGTTTCGGCATACTAAAGTATGAAGCTTTTATTTCGAACATATGTATTTGAATGATGATGATCTGTACATTACAATTCATAATCATGTTTTCGNCAAGTAAAAAGAGAAAAACTATGAACTAATTTCATTATATGAAAAATTTGTACTTTGATTCTTTGACTATTTTANGTTGAGAAAGAACGGCCAGAAAATATGTAATGTGTGGTATGTGTGTGCCTGAAGGGCTTATGCAGGGCGCGGTAGTTTGCAGAAGTGGAGTCGTCATGCATTCGTTTCGGCATGTCGAAACGATTACTCTACTAAGATTAGGCGCAAAAAAGCAAAATAAGGCACCAAAAAAAGACAGAAAATACAAAGAACAATCAAAAAATACATTTATTTTAGAAATGTTTATATTACAAGTAAAAAGAGAAAAACTATGAACTAATTTCATTATATGAAAAATTTGTACTTTGATTCTTTGACTATTTTAATCCTTTCGAGTTTCTAACTAATAAAACTTTAATCTGTATAGTTGTAGTAAAATTGAACCACGAGATGCATTTTGAAGTTTTCTGGCAGCATTTTCATTCGATTTTCGCGAAGAAAAGCCTTGAATTTACTAAATGTGCGCTCGACGTACAGTTAATACAAGTGGAGCCCGATTTAAATATGGAACGATTGAAACGTTCATATTATCAGGAATAAGGGCGTTTTCCTCGCCCTTTACAATTTTATCCACACCCCTTATTGTTTCCAAGCCTACGTTAGCTGAGAAAACGGCTTTGAATTTTTCCAACACCAATTTGGCAAGAGGTCCTTGCGCTTCTATAAGCCGCATGTGCATGTGTATAGTTTTTAATCTTAAAAAAAAAAATTGTAAATGCTATAATCGCTTTTTTAAAGGTAGAAAAGGCAAAAAAGACAAATATCTTAAAAAAGGTACAAAAAGGCAAACATCCTAAAAAAGGCAAAAAAGGCAAGATCAATNAAATGCTATAATCGCTTTTTTAAAGGTAGAAAAGGCAAAAAAGACAAATATCTTAAAAAAGGCACAAAAAAGGCAAACATCCTAAAAAAGGCAAAAAAGGCAAGATCAATTGTGTATATATGGAATCAGGGAAAGCTAAATCGTGGACATTCTTAATCGAATATACTCTATCTCTTGAGCAGAAAAAGGCAGTTTCCATAAAATCCGTTCCCTGGTTATTAGTTACGTTATCTGCGAGCAACTAAATATCCCACGCTGTTTCCACCTACGAGCGTATTCTGATGACCTCTTTTTGACTTTATCGTATTTTGGCGATAGTGTGGGGTCTTGTTTTCGTTTTTGTTTGAATCCAAATTTTAGTTCGAAAACTTTCTACAGCAACACTGCATTGCGGAAATTGCTTTTTTAATTAGAATATTCACCGCCAAATTTTCCACACTTAAAAACAAAAATTAAGGAAATTACTGAATTGACTAATTTTATTAAAGAAAATAACTTCACTTTTTGTCAGTAAGTGTTTACGTGCGTTCCATGTAACTTAAATATTTGTACTGAAAATTGTGCATTAACAGCCACAAAATAGTAGTTCACGGACGAAGCGGGTTCTAGCTTTGAGTTTTCTAAAATAACCGTTTCTGACTTATAAAGATCTATCCACATACATCAGCTCCGTATCAGTGCCAATCAGTATCGATATAAATTCACACATATCCGCGTAGTATGCCGTCCCATGCTTTTACTTAAGTGAGGTTCAGTGAAGCAAAATTATTGCCATAGATCTAGACGAAGAATATAATCAAATAAAGAGGCCAAAATTTGCTACAAGGCTTGGATAAAACGAGCAATTGAATTATTCCATATATTATTCCAAATATGATTTTCAAAACCGATATCCATATATATTTCTTTTTTAAACAAATTGTATAATTCTGGATAATTTCGTACCAACTTGAATAATTTTTTCTCCAAATCAAACAAAGTTCGTCGGTGCAATGCAAAAAAAAGTAAGCGCACCTGGGCCACACTGGAGAAGTGAAATTTACATTACATACATATCTATTTTGTCTCATAACCAATAGACATACATACATATGTACATACATACATACATACATCTGCTTTTGCTTAAGGTCATATTTTTTGTCTTTTTTCTATCTAGATCAGTGCCCGCCAAAAAGAGAAAAGTCTTAAAATGAGAATGTATTAGTTATGAAACAAAAAATGAGAATGTGTTGGTGGTAATGCACGGAAAAAAAATTCTGTGTTGTAGTACTTTTTATAAAAACTTTGGTATGTTTTTTTGCCGTTTTTTCATTGTGCGCTATTTTTTTAGATCTAAACAACATAGAAACATATAATGAAAGTTATCGGCCCTAAGAAAGGAAAAAGTTGGTAAAATTTTGTATGTATTGTACAAAATTATTATTATTTTTTTATAATTTAAGTGTGGATGCGAAAAAGATAACGTGCTTCGAGCACTCTGAATATTAAAAGAAAATTTCGTTGGTTTCAAGTAGAAATAAAATAAAAATATATATATCTAATATATATTTATTTTAAAATTAGGTAAAACTTGACATTTAAGAACAATTTAAAATAACGATTAAACCAAAAGATAAATAACAAAACATATTGTATGTTTTAATTGAGGACTAGTCTGGTATTAAAAAAAAATACATAATTCACAAAGTTCTTTTAATATGAAGAAAAAGCACGACTTGGTACAATACACATACCTATTTCTAGGGGTGTATGTACGAAAAATTGTGTTATAAAATTTTTGAATGAATATTCATTCATTCTGCTCAGTGTACCTACTTTATTCAACAATAATGCGTCATGAACCTGTTTCGCCTATTGTTTGCATGCAACTAAATAAAATTTGTTGCTCTTCTACTCTTTCTGTTGACGTTCGGATTGTGTACGTGTAAGAAGCCGATTGTGTACATGTGAAAGGCCGAATATAGTTCGCTTCCCAGGAAAGTGTTTGGCGGGCACTGATCTAGATCCCTACTTCTACCCCTGTTCGTTCTAATTACATTTATGTTATTCTGTTTTCGTTTATATTATTTTTTATCTTTATACTCTATCGATAACAAAATCGATAGTACCATCCAATGAAATATCGATAACAAAACCGATAAAAATATCGATAGCAAAATCGATAATATTGGCAGCAAAATCTATTATCGACCCGATATAAATATCGATAAAAATATTCATAATGCAATCGAAAGAATTATCCATAACAAAAACTATAACAATATCGACATTATTTATTATTATTATTTCGCACCAGGTTTGGAAATAAAGTCAATTAACCTTATCTCCATTGATCTTGTTGCCTGTCACCAACAAAATCGATAAATATCGATAACAAAATCGATAAGTATCGATAACAAAACCGATAAAAATATCGATAATAAAACCGATGAAAATATCGAAAGCAAAATCGGTAAAAATATCGATGACAAAATGGATATATATCCATAGCAAAATCGATAAAAATATCGGTAACAAAATCGATAATAATATCGATAAACAAATCGATAATTATCGATAAACAAATCGAAATATTGAAAACAAAATCGATAGATGTCGAAAAAAAATCAATACCGAAAATCTCTAAAATCCCAAAATAGTTGCCAGATTGAGTCTCTATGTCTCTCTCTATATCCTTTCCTCTTTAATTACCTTTATTTTAATCTTTCTTCCCCTATCTTTATCTTTACTTTATCGGTATCCTCTTCCTCCTCTTTGTCTTTACTCATATGTTTATCATACCAGAATTTTGAACCGAATAATTTTTTAATAGCAGAATTTTCTACCAGTGTTGCCAATATTGGTATTTTCCGACCAAATTTGGTCGCTTCTATTTCATTTGGTAGATTAAGTTTTTAAATTCTTAATTATAAAAATATTATGCATATAAATATTTGCCAATTGTACCTTTTAAACATTTGCATTTGTACCTTTTTGCAAAAAAAGTTAGCCGTTTTTAGCCGATTTTGCTATTGCCTTGTTTTCTTAAAATTCAAATATAAATGTTTCCATTTTTGACTAAGCGACCCAAAATCTGTTAGAAACAGCGACTAGCCTTATCGCGAAGCAAATTTTCACATCAGGCAGGGTTATGTATATGAAATTGAGTCGATTTCGATTATTTTAATTTTAAACGAATATATTTTTTCTAAAGAAGGCCCTAGCAGGGATTTTATTCATAAAATGTTTGTAAGATATGAATGTCTTAAATTTAAGTGTGAAGTTTTATTCGTAAACTTAAAAAATAACAAATTGTTTCACTTAGGAGATTCCCTTAAACTCGTAAAGTCTTAAACTGTGTAAGACTTGTAAGTTTACGAGGTTTTTATGGGAATGCCCCCTTTGTGAAAATGTGTAAATAGGTGCGTAAAGTGTAATGAAAATAAATGAAACAAATAAGAGAATAAAATGAATAGTTTCATCCACCAACCGTATTGACTTAGGTTTTCTCATAATTTTCGGCATTTTTAATTGTATTATAGCCAAGAGTGATAGAGACAAGACGGCGGGATGTTACGGAAAATACTACGAAACAAAAATTGCTTCAAAAAATCCTGGTTGATCTGTCAAACAGTCACTTTACGCACCTATTTAAGGCGTTCCTATAAAAGCCTAGTAAACTTACGAGTTTCACACAGTTTAATGACCTTATTCATAAAAAATAAAGTAGGTANATTTTCAAAATTCGTTTAGAGGGGGAAAAAATAGGATCTACATGTATATTTCTTGTTAGTCCGATTTTCTTCAACATACGTTTCAATTTCTTTGTCGTAGTAACTGTCGGGTTTCCTAAATCGACTCTGGTTGAGATTGCATTCCGATTACGAATACAGTTTTTTCAGCCGGGTACCTATTATTGGAATTAACTAAATGAGTTAAGTAAACAAGTATTTGCTTACATTTTTCATTTTAAAATCGCCCAAGTTGGTAAGTTTTTAAATTTAACGAACTTGTTTATTCAAATTATCGTCGAAAAAAAAATCCAACTATGTGCCACAATCATATGTTTTTCCCAATTGCGAATTCTTGCTGGCAAAATTTTGTTCAGCTAGAATTTAAAACTCCAAGAACTAGTCTTTCTACATGCGATTTATTTGAATAAAATTTATTTGAAACATTTTAGCTGTTTTTAGCCGGTTTTTTTTTGCCAATTTAGCCGGTTGGTCCGAAAAATTCTGGCAACACTGGTGAAGATATACAACTTTTTCTAATAATGATACCGGCTAAGGTGGTTTCTAAAGAAGATTTACCAATTTTACCTCTTTTGTTAGGTTTCCCCATCCCCATCTCATAGATTGCGATAGTGATATATTAAACAAGCAGTGGAATTTACTGAGTCTAATTAAGCTTGATATTTACCGCGATCTGGATATTGATATGTTTTGGGAAAAAGTTTATTCTATTAAA
>NW_016177271.1:0-8620 GCF_001687245.7 Rhagoletis zephyria | reverse complement strand
GATTAAGTTGCTAACACGAAAATCCATATTGCATACATAGTTAGAAGGAGGCTACAACCAATCGTCTACTTCTGAACTCTAACAAGGGTTACTCGATGTAAATCTATTTTAATGATCGCAAATTCATTCGTAGACCTCATTTGTTGAAGCCCAAGAAATCACCCTATTTTGACTAAAAAAGTAGATAACTGTATGCAACCATAATAAGTATTTGAATTATTTCAGCCAAACAGAAGGCTTACATCTGCGGCCTCGTTGTACAACCAACAGCAGACCTTGCATCTGGTACCCGTTCATAAATTTCCCATAACTGTGCGCTGTTATGCCAAAGTAATCCACCATAGAAACATATTGCATGTGCTCCCCTTCTGTGACTATTTAGTGTTTAGTAGAACTTGCAACAAATACATAAATTTGTGTCAACAATCACGCCCTCTCTCACATTTGTCCTTCTCTATTGCTTACAGACGCTCGCTTTCTCTCTTCGTTGGTATGTACGTATTCAAGCGACGTGTCCTGCGCATTGTATGCTCTCATTTGTCGCTTAAGCTCCCCAATTTTTCAGCTACATGGTTGCTATGGCAATATGGCGTTTGTCAAATGCAGATGCACCTGTTCCTATCATTTCGAGCGCATGACTTTGGAGCATACATATTTCCAATTAGGTGCGTATGCTATGTATGCTATGTTACATACATATGTAACTACTACGTCTGCAAAGTACCTATATATTTCCAAATAGTGTCCTTTCGTTTGCAGCGGCCATCTTGAATATGGAAATTAGCACTCGTCGTTTTTGTTAATGGAACGTCAATATCGATTTTTCTTGCATGCATTACCTCATTCAAAAGCTGTATACAGCAAAGTTCGTTTAACTATTCAGTGAAAATAGAGTATATATTTTTTGATGGCTCACAAATTTAATAAAAATAATCGGAAATGGGGTGTTTTTACTTGAACTGAGGCATAATTTTGCCACTTTTAAATTACGCTATACCAATTTGATCAAAGTGGACTAGTAGGACGCAGGGGATGAAGCCTTAGACCTGTTTAAACACCGCACTGCGGCAGCAAGGGAATGCTTTCTGATGACTCCACAGCATCGCATTTAATGCTTACCCTCAGAAAACAAAATTTTTACGTGTTGGGAGCACCCCAAAAGACACTTGGAATCACAACAAAATAACAGCTGAGAGTCAGCGCACACAACTACTAGACCTAGCATTGTACAGACAGTCAATAAGCGACTCTTATGGAGAGACAACGGCTAGACCTATAACCACTCTCACTTCGTGAATACTTTCATCGAAGTTCGACCACCACCCAAAAGCAAACGAAGAGCTTGAACTGCCTCGACAGATCCGCAAAACTTTGAAGCAGCTAAGGTTTGGATACTATAGCAGGTTAAACACCTCCTCATCCAGCCTCGACACCTATAGATCCGATATATGTTTGTAGGTCCGACTTGCGAAGGCATCCCACACGACATTAATATCCTATTCACCTGCTCCCCTAAACCCCCTCAGGCTCCTTAGACATAGAGTTTCCGATTTAGGCACACAAGTCCTCATATTCACTAACACTCAGGCAGCACTGAAAGCATAGGACTCGCACATGGACAATGCAAAGTTCCTTACTTAAAACTGGAATCATTTTAATGGAAGAACGGGATGGTCCATCACTGTGAAATTTAACTCATAGAGGGCGATTTCTAATCACACGAAGTGGCTAGCAAAAGTATAGCTACCCACTACCACGTCTACATATTTATTTATGTCAAAGCATTTTTACCACACAACGCTAAAATCGCTCTCCTCATTTGGCTTCAGCACTGAATTCGTTAATCATATTTAATTAAGGGTTCCATGACTCTTAAGTCATCCTTTTTCTTTAACTGTGATCTAAAGCTAATTCTTCATGTAGGCATGTTGTCTGTCACAAATACACAGTTCCTGCATGCTGAGCTATACCCGAAGATTCTTAGGATTCACTAGTCCCCGTATAGTTCGTTACTGGCCTTTTTTCCCTTCGTCAACATTGAACTTCTACAAAAATTAATTAGGTATTCCATAAACGCGAACGATGTTGAAGAAAGATAAAAAGGTTTGAGGGCTTTCTCTGTAGGATTTATGGATATGTTCGCGTATTCGACAAATATCGAAAAATATGGAATAATGAACTGCACGAGCTTTCCTAGGTTTGCAATAGTCATGTCTTACGCGTGGATGATGAAGAGGTTCTCCGATTATGCACTCATGGCTGGACATGTAGACAAGTAGAGGTAGACAGCGGGTTCTCTATAAATTTAGGCGAGAATTGGCCAATTAAAATTTATCGAGTCAAAATAAAGTTAAAAAAGCATTACCTTCGGTTTTTTGCCCTAAAAAACGTCCTATGTTCCATGAGAGGAGAGAAAATTACACCTCTTTACGCAGCCCAGATAAGAAGTTTCTTTTTCCTGCTTCTTTACCTTTGCATCTGACACAAAAGTTATTGGCATCTAAACGGAACAATTTTACCCCAATGCTCAATTCTAATTACTTACGTAAATACAGTATATTTTGCTTTGCTGTCTCTATGCTTAAGTGCACATTTAAGATACCTACCCCAAAATGCGCATCAGAGGCATTATTTTTAACATTTATAAGGAAACTGCTCCGATAGATGCATTTAGCATACCTGCACATTGGCGATACCTGCCTTAAAAATTGTGCGACTAGTATCAATTATCAAAGAAAGTATTACGTTTACCTGCACTGGCCCTACAATTACCTAATTTTACAACTTTTTATTTATTTTGTTCATCTCGCAGAACAACGAAAATGGCTATAAATTTATGTAGTTATATAGATAATTAGATACTATTCGGTAAAATTTTTGCTTGCAGTAATTTTTACGTGGTAAGTGCTTCTCCATTATTTGGTTTCATAGGGATTTGGATACCTTCCTCATTGAAGTAGTAAAGAAAATTCGCTTAAGTGTCTTTTTTCGGGTAAGTGCACAAGTTTTTCGTGCAAAGAAGGATGTGCAGCTAAGCAAAATATACTGTATATGTATGTGGATTTCGGGCTGAAGAAATCGGCTGCCAATAAAAAGTCTACAACAATGTTTTTACTTATGTATTTGATTGTTAGAGCCTTCGGTTTCCGATTTACTACGAGTATTTGTAACAGAGCTATGAGTACGGTGACCATTCGTACCGATTTTGGCGTGACAGTACCGATTTTGAGAAAATTGTCCCGCAGAATGTTTTTTAAAAGTCAGAACGTATAAGTGTTACGATTTTTCATATTTGTACCGATTAAGTACCGATTTTCAGTATTTTCTTTATTCATTTATTAAGACTCTCCCTGTACTCTGGCCCAAAAAACAATTGTTCGTACAAACGAGGCAGCACATCCGTTATCACAAAGGACATAGAACACAAATATAAGCGAGCCATAAACATAGCCAGCATCCTTATAAGTAATATATAAATAATAATTAATGAAGTTATAAAAAATAATACTAATATCCTCAATAAAATCGTGGCTATGAAGAACCTAAGCTGTAGATAGAGTGGCGAAAAAATAAATAGGTAAGAAACATTTGAGCTTTATTTGGCTATTCCCCTTTCGATTATTTAATGTTTATTCCTTTTTATGAAAGTGTGGCTTGTTATCTAACAATGAACATGTAAGTCAGAATTTGAAACTTTGTACAAAAATTAGCAAAATTCGACAAAGATTCATCAAAATTTTAAGCTTTTTAATTAAATTTCTTAGCAACATTCTGAGTATGCAATTTTGTAAACTATTAAATTCAGCGTGCAACCGTTGATATTTGGTAAATTTTGTGGAAGGTGTGGCCCATTTTCTCCTTACACAAAAAAATTGTTGAACATATCTTGTATGAACGAAAATGCGCGAACAAAAAATTGTCAAAAATCAACGATAGTCCAAGCTTCTTCCAACTAGCAGTTTAAGATACTAAAATTCAATGGGCTTCAAAATATAGCATACTCAAAATAATTCTAGAAAATCGGAATAAAATATTTCTGATTGTGATGAACATTTATTCAAATTCGTTGAATATTTATAAATAGTCTACATTTTGAAAATTTTATTTACATAGTTTTTTTTAGATATTAAGTTATATTTTCATAAAAAATAATAAACATTTTTCATTTTTCTTTCTCTGTATTTTGCTTTAATACACGCCTTTTTATTCTAAAAAAAAAAATGTATGTTCGGATTCGATGCTTTAGAAATGTCCCGATTTTTGGTCACAGAAACCTGGTCACCGTAGCCATGAGGCTTTTAACGCTGTCACCCTCGGCAGGCGATGGCAACTTTCCGAGTGTTATAAAACAGCTGCTTCTTAAAACCTGGTTAAACTACGTATTAGTTATTTTTTATATTTTTTTTTGATATTTTCAGGGCAACAAATTTAAAAACATGCAGCTCGTTGTAGTAAGTTTTTTTACCACAAGTTCTTTTTCACTTCAAAGAAATTTTTTTTTGTTTATATTTTGGGACCAAACCTAGATTGTCAAAATAAGCGTTTAAAAAGTATACCGAAAAAATACAAACCCCATTGCACGATAATAAATACATTCTTGTTTTTCACAAAAAAAAAATGTTCGTGATTTGAGAAAAAAAATTAAATAACAATTCGATTGCTTAACAAATAGTACTTTAAAGTCATACAATCAAAAGCGTTGACAGATTTTGATTTCTATGTAAATTTCAATTGAACGAGTGGCCAATTTGATATGCAAATTTGACAACGAAAATTAAAAAAAAACAAAAACAACATAGCACGCAAATGTCTTACAAAAAAAAAACAAATGTATGTATGTACATTGGTATAGATTTATGCACATTGTAAATAAGCGATTCCTAAATAAGTCACAGCGGAACGCCTTAAAAATCGTACACCACGAATACTTTTTGATGAAAATGTACGAAATTCAAATTGATTTTCGACGACACGACACGTTTGCATAATTTATTGTACATAAAAATAAAATAACGAAAATCGAATTGTAATAAGGTGGTAAGGGCATCGCTGAGTTTGATTGAGCTGTCTGTAAGCGAAATACTGGCGCATACCTTTCATGAAATCGCTCAAGGGTTACGCTAGCGATTGACTTGGGTGAGGATTCAGAATTTGGTAGAAAAAAATGTTCCGTGCTGTCGTCGAAAGCGGCTTTGTGTGCTAAGGCCCAATCAGTTGTATAATGAAGGGCTCCAGTTTTTTCACACGGTATCGAAATAGAATATCTTATTCAGAAGGCTTATCGCACGGTCAGTGGCGCAAACGACAGGATATCTCATCTTGTGGATTGGGAGGGATACACAGATTTTGCAACTTTCGTACATTTGGTCATTTTACCAAATTGCGTTTAACAGCTATATAGCATAGGCAACCTACCAGCTGTTCACCGACGGTTTTGAACAACTCAGCCTGTATCCGTCGGCCCCGGGTGCCTTGTTGCTTTTAAGCCGCCTTATATCTTTTCTCATTTCGTCTCGGTCTAAAGGAGGTACGCCTGCAAGGTCCTTATACCTTGGACTAGGCTCTTGTTCGCCAATCTTCCCTATTTTCAGATAGAATTTTCGAACCGCATTCTTGGCTTTGCAAGCTACGGTTTTCCCTGCAGCAGCCACACGATACTCTTCGTCATACCAGTTGTTGTTGTTGTTGTAGCGGCACTACTAAGCCCCACCTATTTCGGGTCAACATTCAATCATTGTCGTCAAGCTCAACTAACGGAAAGCCCAGGAAACGAGCTGTTTCAATTGGGTCGGACCAAAGGGTGAGGGATGTCAGTTGAGTCGGATTGAGCTGGTATGCGAAGATGTGGTTGGTGTAGGGTAACGCGGGTCTCTCTTAGCAATTGAAGCTCCGTCTCTTCTACGGGTGGTGATTATGCTCCGATTACGGCATTCATAGGTCGAGAGCCATGGTAGGTGGTGACTAACTCTCTATGGATGTCGTTGATAGCTCTTCTGTATGTCGTCGGGTCCAGTGGTTGGTCCACGTTCTTTCTACGTGGTTGGTAGTTAATAACAACGTCCTGCGTTGCGCTATGCACCAATTAGGTGAAAGTAATCTCACTGCCATCTATGTATTCACAATTTGTGAGAAGTTGCTTCATTAATCAGAACTGTGAGTCGATTCCGAAATCTCTCGACTGTCCATTTTGACTTTAGCTTTCCGATGTCGTACTTTGGTCACACCGCCTAGCGTACGTTCTTCATTGCACTGAAGTACACGAAGACTTTAGGTACGCGCCAAGAGCGCTTTAAAAGTATCTTTCATCTACCATTACGTGAACAAATCTACAGAGATGGTTCTAAAATGGAGGAAGGAGTAGGAGCTGCAGTATATTGCTCGGAATCGGAATTTCATAGGTACTTTGAGCTACCAGGTCATTGTAGTATCTATAAAGCCTATGTCTTTGCAATACTACATTAAATTAACCTGCCAAGCGAGTGGATAAAAATGTGTATAGATAACACCGTGCGACAGTAAATTTTACACACACAAAAATTAATAAATTCGCGAAAGGAAACTATAGGCAAAACTACGTACATACTAGGCTTTTCTCTCTGACGTCAGGATATTTTTTAAAAGAATTTTGAAATTAAAAAAATATGATTATTTCAAAAAAAAATTTTATCATCAAAGAGAAAAAAAAATTCTGGAATTATAACAGAATACCTTTTTCTTTGCGTAAGGACAAATGGGTATGGAAAGTGTCCTTTACAAATTTTGACCTTAAATATCCTTGAAAATTTTCAATACTAATTTTTTGTAAAAATTATTTTTTCAATACTAATATATCTACATACGACCACATCGTCGAATTTGGCCCTGCAAACTTTATTAACAATAAAAAATATAAAATTTATTAAAAGCACATTTCCAATACCTATTCGTCCTTGTAAACCAAAAAACTTTATTGTTTTTAAATTCTACAGAATTTTGCCTTTCATTTCGTAGCAATATTGTTATTCTACATTGCACTGGTTTTTTTTTTTAATAGTTTATTGAATGTATCATAACTTTAAAATTTCAAAGTCCTTTGAAAAAAAAATCCTGACGTCAGTGTGAGAAACTAAATATAAGAAGGGAAATACTAAAAAAATTAGTTTCTAAAAAATGAATAGAATTTTAAAAAAGTATTTTCTTTTAAAACAATAAAATTAAATGAAAAAAAAATAAAAATAAACATAAAAAAATTAAACAAGTTTCTAAAAATTTAATAAGAATTTTAAATAGAAAAATAATATTATTTTTGAAATAATAAAATCTAAAAATTTAATTTGAAAAAAGAGAAAAATTACATAAAATAAGTTTCTTTTTTTTGAATACAATGAATTCTGAAAAATTAATTTAAAAAAAAAAATTGTTTAAAGAAATAAGTTTCTAAAAATTAAATGAAATTAAACATGTAAAATTTATAAATTAGGAGAAAACTAAATAAAAAAAAGAAATAAGCAAACTAAACTTCTTAAAAATTAAATTTTAAAAAATATATTTTACTTTTTAAACGAATACAATTAAAAAAAAAAAAGAAAAAATACATAAAAATTAAATGAAATTAAAACAATAAAATCTAAATATTAAGAAAAAATGTAATTTAAAAAAATAATAAATGAATTTCTAAAAATTAAATTAAATTACAAAAAAAAACTTTTTACAATAGAAAAATTTACAAAAAATATTTAAAAATAGAAAAGAATACCAAAAATAAAATAAATAAATTAAAACAATAAAATCTAAAAATTGAGAACAGAAGCAAAAAAGTTTTTAAAAATTAAATTACATTCAAAAAAATACAGCTCTTAAAAAAAATTAGTTTAAAAAAGAAAAAATATTAAATTACCTTTGCTAAAAATTATTTGACATTATAAAAACACATATAGTGTAAAAATAAAAACAAAATTAAACTTAAAAAAAAAAAACATTATTAGGAAAAAAGAAAGCAAATTCGAACCTCGGATCTCTCGAATGCTAGTGCCTTTCACCAGGAAAGTTGGCAAGGGAGCCTTTTTTCGTAAGACTTTCGTGCCAGAATAGTTAAAAACAAAAACTCTTTCAAACTATCTTACAAGACTTACAACTATTCTAGCCAGAATTGCCCTGTAAATAAGGCCTTATAAAGGACAAAAAGTGTAGGAAGTCTACCTGTAACGAGGAAACCGTGGAGCAAACAATTTACGAGTGTTCAACCTTCACCAGGTCAGCCAGCATAACATAACCTAAACATCGCAAATACAAACATATATTTCCTATATACATACATATATTTCACAAAGGACCAACATAAACATTTTCTAAGGGAGCTCTGATCAAAGTTTTGGAATTGCAATTCCGTTGAAGGTATAAAAATAAAAATAAGAAATCAGAATAATAAAGAACCGTTGAATCCAATGAAAAATCAGGCATGCGTGCATATGTATGTATACTGAAATGTTTATATAAATAAATTTGTGCTAACCACTGTTTATGAATTTGTGTAAATAAATTTTAAAGTGAAATAAACCACGTTCGTTTTTTTTTTATAAATACATAAATACGGAGCCACGTGCAACTATACGAATAAGTGGCACAAATCAAATTCAACCCG
>NW_016177270.1:0-8621 GCF_001687245.7 Rhagoletis zephyria | reverse complement strand
AAAGCCCCGGGTAATACCCGGGTAATCGGGTACCCGGGTACCCGGGTATTACCCGAATTACCCGGGCACCCGGGTATCATCAGCCCTAGTTGTACGCAAACGCACCAAAAAATGCTTCAGCTGTGAATGCAAGGATATCTTGAGTTATTGTAAAACTACTCGTAAATCACAAACTACACAGAAAAAATGTTTGCTGCTGCTTTTGTTTACTAAATACCAGCATATCCTTTTACATGGTGAACATATTTTACTTTCTTAAAATTTTTGTGAATTTTGTCTTCGTCAGCCTCTAAGTCTCGACGAAATCACTGCGGTTGTCCATCATTAATTTTCTCGTCTGTCATTGTTTTGTTTCATTTTTGCTTAGTAATGTTTTGATTGTGGAAATCAGCGATTTATCGATTACTTATTGATGTTGTGACGTTTACACAAACATTTGTAAATTTGTGCTTTTGTTTCAGATGTAGTTATTTGTATGTACATATATATGTATGTACTTGTATGCTCTCTTGTCTTAAACACCCACAAATCCCAAATGGGCTGTGATCAATTTCATGTTTTGACAGTTCGCTTTATATTTCTCTGCTTCATTTGAAGCGTGTCTAATTGAGAAATATATTTCTTGAAATCCAACAGATGTTTCACAAGACAAGAAGCTTGTCAAAGGGGAATTCAAATTCGTTACAAACATGTATATGCACATAAAAATATTTTAGGTTAGCATACGTATGTATGTATATATGTATTTATATGTATGTAGGTATTGAGATTTTACTTAACTAGAAGAAATACTTCTATTTGAATTATAAAAATGTCGAAATCAGTGTATCAGAGGTCATGGAAAATTATTTGATTTTAGTGTATGTGTGTATGTACATTAGTCCGTACCACATTACAAGCAAACAAAAAAAGTTCGCCTTTCACTTCTGAGTCTAAAATATTTGTGCAAGGCAATTTCGAATTTTTTTTTTTTGCGCCAAAGCCAGAGGTCGACTTTTTTAATTTTTTGCGATTTACAAATTTCGTATGCCAGGCTGTGCACCTTTTTTTGTCAGCGCAGTATGCTCGTCCTTTCTCGACTTCATCTTTTGCCCAGACTAACCAATCCTTCTCCCTTTTTGACGGTTCAGTTCGGTTTCCAAGACAAGCGCAGAGTTTTACGGCGGCCTTGTGTCTTGTTTTGACATTCAGCCTCTCCTTACTGTGCTAGAGCTAGAGCTGGCCGTTACGGACGCAGCCGGAGAGCGCAGAAGAGCTTCCACCTCAGAGGTGTTGATTCTGGCAGCGCTTTCGTGGCCCGACGTAGTTCACCTAACTTTTCGAGTGTGGTGGAAAAAAGTGGGACAGGTATTTAGAAGTAAACTATTTTTGCTACAAAAACAAAACTTATCCAGCTTGCGTGCCCAACAATATCCTCTAAAATTTAACTAACGTCTTGCACATGCGTGATATAATTATCAATCACAACTTTGAATCACTTACTTCTCACCAAACATTTCTTTGTTCCTGCCCGCAATTTATTTTTCTACTCCTTAATTTAGTATGCAAACTCGCATTCGAATAATAACAATGAGGTTAACAACAACAAAAAAAAAACATCAAAGCGCGACAGGAACCAACAAATTTTTATGTCAAATACTTCTCATGAGCAATACTTCGACGCGTAATAAGGTTGCCACCGCCGTCTCGTCAATGGTTACGTGTGTGTTCTCGCACATCAATTCGAAGTCAAAGTGCAGCCGTCCACCCGATCGCCAAATAAGTGACAGCTGGTGCTACTCAACAACAGCGACCACCAAACTGCCACACAACTTGCCGCCAATTGGGGCAACGTGTGGCGCATAATTAAAAAAATATTCGACTGCGGACAATTCCCGCTCCAACGCCAACGCAAATTACTAAGTACTACTGCAGAGTGCGTGAGTGATCCTCGCGTCGATCGCCAACGATCGTACATTGACTGCTACATACATTGGGCATCGTGTTGCATTTGGCATGCGACCCTTCATAATTTTTGGTGACATTTCTACTTGGTGGTTCATTAGGCAGCACAACGGTGCGGTGAAGACATGTGGTAGCTTCCTTAACTACATTCGATCAGTTCCTGCATGCACGTATCTTGTTTTTATTGTTGCTGTGATCACACGTCCTCGCACTCACTATGACTTNTGCACTCAAAATTTCTTATGCAGGTAACTCGTTGTTGCCCTTCGTTCGCAGTTTCGTCTGGGTTTTCTCCCTGTTTTGTTAGTGCACTCATGCAGAAAAGTGTGAGTGTGCCAATGCATGTATGACATGGATAAATTGGACCACCACGAAGTTGCTGTGCTTCTGAATTTTAAATTTTTGTTCTTGAATTTTGGGATATTGAAGTTATTATTAAATGAGCATATATCAACATTTTGCAAATGTACAGGTGGCAAATTCAGAGAGGTTGAATTAACAGAGTCGGCACCTGTTTTGATTTTTTGGAGAAGTTAAAGAAGAGGAAAAACAGTGCTCGGTGGTTGACACCAAATCGCAGCTGACCCATTTTTGAAGTTTGTAACGGAAGGTAACAATTCGATTAATGCGTCAAGCGGTGTTGGAGACGCCAAAATATTGCAACTATAGGCAGCAATGACCGCTCTAAAACTTAGGGTATGTAATAACTAGACCGCAACTTTGAAACTCATTTCCCCGACAGAAGCGACTGGCTATGTGATAACAAAATCTAGATCTTTACAGATTTCCCCTGAAAAAGACATCGGAACAGGATGAGATCCAAGCAACTGACGTGGTGCCGAAATTGTTAAGCATGATTTACCTCACCTCGCATTAAAACTTTCCTTCGTTCTGGACAAGGAAATTGCGATCGAAATGTTTGTGTCGGCAACAACTAACTTGATATTCAAATATCCTCACTACCCCATCTCTTCGCCAGCAAATACTATGGAGTTCCGGTGTATATTTAGTGGTATTCCGGAAACTGCGAAAGGAAAAGATCTTGGGCGCGAGAAGCATATCTGGGACAGAATAGAACACTTTGGCCAATATTGGATAAACGAAGAACCGGGAGTATGTTGAAGTACTCTGTACGTTTGGCTTCCCCTGGACCATCGGCCTACACAGCCAGACCCATATAAAGATCTAAAGGATTCGTCGCAAGTTCGGGATTGTATAAAGACATGTAGAGATATGTCTGGAGAAATAGTCTCTGGGGCCACAAATTTGGCTTTTGTATGCTCCGAGTCAACTCCCAACTAAGATCTTATTTTGTTCCGCACTACAAAAAGCTTCTCCAATCTTCTCTATCCTGTGGGAATTTGCGGTAGCTGCTCATCCCGTGTACAGACAGGTTCTATGGATCTTGCTCCTACATTTTGTTCGTCGAAGGATCCTTTCACTGGAGCGTCATTGTCCATGCGTACAACATGACCAAGCCAGCGCAACATTCGATTTTTGTGCGCTTAACTATGTCCATGTCGTCATTCCACATTCTCCGGTAACCGTCTACCGCTCGAAGAGGGCCTAGATCTTGGTAAGAATAGTTCTCTCCAAAGCAGCCAAAGCCTTCTCATTTTTGTTTCACATTGTACACATTTTGGCGCAATATAAAAGAACCGGCATGAGAGAGACTTGTAGAGCGTGATTTTTTTCGTCGGGAGAGGGCTCTGCTTTTCACTTGAATACCGAAGCCCAAAGTAAGTATCACCTGTTAGTTAGAGTTATTCTGTGCTTGATCCCCAGACTGACGTTGTTGGTGGTGTTTATTCTAGATCCTAGGTAGACAAAGTCCTTCACTACCTTTTACGAAGCGCTGTACCATGGGACCGCTCTTGCATTCCTGTCTCCCCTTTGTATGCATACTTACTCAAAACACCTAATCAAAATAATCAATTCAATTGATTTCAGGTTTTTCAGTTTAGGAAGATCTGGTATTCTCCTTTCAAGGGGCAACTCAAACTCTTGACCGTCCGCCTTCCGAGGACTTCGACCCTTTTTCACTTGACAAGTTGTAGTTCTTAGTCGAGACTCAATGAATCGGCGATCAGATTTCTCTTCCGAGGAGATAGTATTTCTTCGGATGTGAAAATCACATACCTGTTGTTTTTCCAGAACCGGGTATACCACCTGATCAGCCGTCAGCATATTGGATGCTATACATACCTGATTGGAGCACAGGAAAACATTCAATGTCTTATCCGAGGTTGGCCGACGCAATTCAAACTGGAACAAGTAATGCCTGTGAATTCATTACCGGACCCGTTTCAGCTCTGCAGCTAACCCTCTTTTACCCTAAATCTCTCAGAGTTGGTAACTATGCTTTCTTGGAAAAGCACTCTATTACCAATAAGAATTATTCACATCGACATTCCAGTTAAACCAAATAATGATTACAAGTGCAAAAATTCGCTCACCAAAAATATCTTTTCATGGAATTTGATAACCAATCGATTATGGTGATCACTACATTTCGCTGCAACACAAAAAAAAAACATACATATCCACTTGAAGAAGATCCTTTGTATGCGAACAACCACATTGTCAGTTTATTCCAAATGATCATCAACACCAGCGTGGTGGTGGTGGCGTTACTTAGGCTGGCAGCTGATGACATTGGCGCCCACTTAAGTGCCACCAGGCACATTCACTCGTAGTGGCATATGTGTGTGTGACAGCAGTCAGCGAGCGATTGACCCTTTTCATTCAAAAAACAAACAAAAAAATCCACAAGTGCTTATATTCTTACGCCTATAAGGAAAAACGGCCACACGTATTGAACTCTCAGACGCTGGCGCTGGATCATCTTCGTTTAAGTTTGTAGGAGCAAAAAAGGAAAGAGAAATGATGAAGGTGATATAAATGCTAAACTAAACATGCCAACAATGATATGACATAATATTCCACAAAATATGGTAAGTTTGCATGTCTGCCTACGCATCAGGTTGCTCATAATGAGTTAGTCCTTTTTAACACTTTTTTGCAGCGTCGACCCACAGGATGATGGCTCAATTTTTCGTTCACTTATGATCCTCATTTTTCGCTTAGCTTGAGCAGCTTGTTATTATTGCTTTATGGTTGGCACTTATTGCGGCATATTGTACACAGTTAAGTGATTCGCGCGTATCATAACAGCTGATCGTGTGTGATCTGCTGACAGTCTACTACTCCTTGGTGGTCCTTGAATGATGCACTGATTTTTTTTTTCAAGTGTGTAACAGGAAATTTATTTATTTATTTGCTCACTTCTAGGTTGCTCCTTTTTTTTTGGCGATGGAGAGAATTGATATCGAAAACGATATGCACTTGATTTTGAAAAGAAATCTGGTTCGTCTTCTTTAATTTTGAACCCTAGAATTCTTGCATTCTATTCAATAAATGACGCTATTAACGAAGTTGTCTGCCGTTGTTGTGTGTAATTATCCCTTTCTGTTTGATAACAGCGAAATTAGGCGCTTTTTCAATGTCACTTAGCTAACATTAAAGTGTTGACAGCAAGCATTTAGTCAACTGGCCCGCAAATGTCAATCAAATGATCTTCTAAAAATACTCTAAAATAAATTACACTTGACCCTTTCTTTCAAACTTCCTCACTTCATTGATCCTCAAATGATCGCCACTCTAACGTGATTCACAGTGTACAGCTTGGTGATGATTCACGGCTTCCTTGACCTTAACTTCACATGACAGATGATCTTGTCAACGCACAAACGCTTGTTCTTCATGTACTATGTACGTATGTGAGGGTTATCTGCCCAATTATCGATAGCAGTGATCGCACAAATGCCCATTTGCTTATTGGACAGCTGATTGAAGAATGAAAGTATGCGGAAAATGTTTACTCAACAAAACTTTATTGATGAAGACTAATTGCAACTGTCCAACTGGCCAGGATTTAAATAATTGCTTGATTTGAGAAAGACATTCCATCTCTTAGGAGGAAATGAGTGACGAATGCGTGCAGGGTTTGAAACTATTACTCAAACGCAAAAGGGCTAAAGTTATCAATTTCTTTATGATTTGAAGCAATGCAGAGCAAAGGTAATGAATTTCTCTGATCATTTAGTAATTTATTTTTGAAGCTGAAATTGAAGTTCTTTATCAAAGAGAATATTAATCTGCTGATAGCGGCAGCAAATCGTATTTCCAAATTCAGCTTTGTCTTTAACAAATGCAGGTCCCCAATGGTAATGCCACATTGTTTCCAAGGCATATATAAGAAATAAGAAAATTACTAATGTGAGTGTCCGAAAAAATAACTGAAACATCTCTAAAGTATCAAAGAAATCTTAGAAAATTTGCAAAAATGAAAAATCTCAGCAATATAAATATAGGAGAATATATTTTACTTGCAGGCATTGATCATCGATGTAACGATTTAACTTGCGATTGACGACTGGCGTAGTTAAACCATATTCAGTAAGCTGTATTTATATCTCGAACGAACCCTTTTCTTTTGTTGTTCGATAATATTCCTTTGTTCTCAAACCTTTTGTGAGAATACTCCGGGTGATGTTCCACGGCGATTGTATCGTTTATCTTAGCACAGCGGATGATCCCATCTACGTGGAAGCCGTTCAAACAGTTTAGAGATCACTCCGGAATTATAAGGAGCCTTTAACAATGTCCGCAGCCATCCAAGAATCCTTGAACGAGTTAGAGTTTGAGGTCGGATGAGAGCTCATGTTGCGACTCCGTCTAATTTTTTTTAGGAAAAGAGACTTATGAAATATGAAAAGATGGCCGAAGGTTATACTTTGTTGCCATGGCTGAAGCACGCAATGCGGCAATAAAGTTAAGCGTCGTGATTCACCTGGCTACGCTTGCATCCGGCGCGACCTAGCTCGTCGGTTTGGGGTGGGTTTTTGGTGATCACCTCAGATGTAAAATTTTTCTCACACCAACAATAAAAAAAACGTACGCTGCTCATACCACCGTGGACCGTGACTATCGTAATCCTAATTCGCTTTTAGAAACGCGTTCGCAGACTTGGAGAGCTAGTCGGCGCTTTTCAATACTTTTAACGCGTACAAGCCCTACTCCGTTATAACACTTCGCGTTACAAAATGTCTAATCTAAACTTATGAAAATAATTTTAGCATCTATACTGCATACCGGTTATAACTTAATCCTAACCCTTGGTATCCTCCAAATCGCACGTCCAAAACCACTGATACATACGTCTGTAAGCACAAATTCATGTTTGGCAAAACCTATCATCAAATCCGTAATAACTGTTGGTAGGCAATCTCTAAATCTTCCACTATACTTCTTGAGATACGTATACAATAGGGACTGAGAAATTCCCCCAAAATAAATGAAATTAATAAAAATTCATACACCACCAACTCCGCGAGCCATTTGAATCCTACTGTAGCAATTTTTCATATAAAAAAATTCCTAACACATATTAGTAGATATTTCTAGTGTCTACTCAACCACTATTTATACATTTTGAGACATTTTTAATCTTAGATTTTCAGCCGCTCTCAGACCACTGTGCGGTGTGCCTAAGTTTCGTAGGCGGCAAATGGACGTATCGAATATACTCCTCCGCGGCGGTTAGAAACCTCTATTCCAGGTGTTTCAACCGCAGTATAGCAAAAGCGGAACAGTCCCAAAGAAAGTGTTGAAGTCGTCTTGCTCCATCGGACATTATTATTCTATCCAATACTCCCATAAATATTGACATAGGTGGCTTTATGAGGCCAAGGATATCTCTAGAACGTTTTTGGTCCACCTCCGACGAGAAAGAACTTGCAGTAGTATGCGCCCTGGTTTTCGCCCATCGTTCGCTCAGTTAACACCAGGCCCATTTTTTAAGTATTAAAGGGTACTGGCACTATGTCTTTTCTTGATGACACTGGTTCGAGGGTGCCACGCAGTTTCCTGCGATATCACTATCACCTGCAACCGACAAGGTAGTGCTCAGATGCAACCGAAAGAGAAGTCCAGCATTCCTAAATAACTTTGGTAGTGAGGCCCCATTTCTTACCTATCAGTACTCGACGCTATCAGAAAGCGCCAGGCTAATGTCACTGATTGAGTGTAGAGTCGGGTGTGGTACCTTATAACTCCTAAAGAGCAGGAAGTGTTCCGTATTACTACAGTACTGGGATTTACAATATGTCGAGACAGATGGCTGATCCCTACTTTCTCCGGGTTGAAGTAAAAATGTAATCGTCAGCAACAAGCGGTCCCCTTCCCCAGTGCACCGTTCAGAAAAATCGAAAAGCTTTTAATTTAAACCCAAATATATAATAATGATTTTAGGGATTTTCTAAATAGGTTTTTGATTTTATAGAAATCCAGTTGAGCTTTGGTACATTACTATGTCTAAGCCTGCTTTCCCAACAGCTACAGTTTGCATACCCAGCACTGTAGCTGGATTAAGAAATAAACAAAAAATAACGTTTTTCCTAACTAACACCGTTTGCTGGTGGTCCAATTAGAAATAAACTTGTTAATTAGACTGCACCATTGAGATTTTGTGTTCAATGTCTTTCAACATACTCAAATTAATTTTTTGTCCCTCGGCAAACAGACAGCAGCAGCAGCAACAGCATTGCACAGTTGCAGACTCCAAAGGTTTAGTTAGCAGCTTGTGGCCCAACGTCGATGATCGATGCGCTACAAGC
>NW_016177269.1:546-8622 GCF_001687245.7 Rhagoletis zephyria | reverse complement strand
GAGGACGAATTCTAAAATTATGCCGAAGACGAATTTAAGGACAGCACTGAAACGAATTTGACTAGATGAATACGAAGATGAAAAACAAGATAAATACGAAGACGATTACGAAGAGGAGTTCTAAGATATGCGAATATGAAGAGGAAATGAATTCGAAGAAGAGTGCGACGACGAAGTCGATAATGAATAAAAATCCGAAAGAGAATATGAGGACCAATACCAAGTGGAATACGAATACTAATACGGACACATTTCTACGAAGCATACGAGGATAGCGACCAAAACGAGCATGAAGGTGATGGCAAAACCAGTACAAAGACGATTACGTGTATAAAGACAGCGACTTAAACAAAGGCGAACAAATCTTCGGTACCCTTAAAACCAGAAAAGTGGCTGAAATTCGGCAGAAACTGCCACTCCTAGTTTTATTTATTTACCAGAAGTAAAATCTTACACTAAACCCCATTTCTTTGTTTGTTAAAAATACTGCAATCGATAAATTTTCAGGCAAAGAATCGTCCTCACAAATACAAGTGGATTCCGGCTGGTTGAACCGTAACACTATCGATGATGCCATAAAAGGAGCTGTGGTAGACGGCAACAACATCTTGTCCTTCAATCGGTCGCAGCACATTCAAACACTCCAATGTAGAAAAACGTTATGGACTAAGTAATATCAATGTGACCACTTTAAAGCTATTGACCAGTGTAAACCAGACGAAGAAAGAAGAAAAGCCAGATGAAAGAGCACAAGACGAGAAATCGGAAAGCGCAAAGAAGAAACCTTTGAAGTAAATATGGAAATGGATTCAGACTCCGTTGTTTCGGATAGTGCAGGTGAGGCGGAAGAACAAACATACGTGCACGCGGCTAAAAGGCGTAAAGTACTTAAGACAATTGAAAAAACAAACCAAATACGTAATCTAACAACGGAAAATAAAGAGCTCAACAGTTTAAAAAAGGTAGCGGTTGAAGATACCGTAAGTCTCTCAGAAAATCTTCAAGACGTAGACCCTTACGATTTTTCAGCGGATGACATTGAAGATGCAGATTACTCACCACCTAAAAATACTAAAGCGAATCGCAAACAAACAAAAGCTATTAAACAGCGAGTGAAATCTCAGCAGTCAGAGCGAGGGAAATCTTCTAAGCAAGCAAAGCCAAAATTGAAACAAAATGCCAAGAGATCAGCAAATTCTCAAAGAATTACTCCAGCTAGAGCTAAATCAAAAGCTGTGGACTCGAAAGTTACTTCGGATGTTACGGTAACAAATATGGAAGCGTCTTCAGAAGAGCCTGTTGAAAAACCGCCAGAAGCAGCATTGTTGCGTTATAACATGCTGCTCGAACGTGGTGATCTCATTTGTACTCCCCGTGTAGCAAATAGTGAGTTGGAGAAAGCGGACGATGTAGCGCAGCAATATATAAACTGTACAAATATCTCATTTGCATCTGCGAAAACGTCAGCCTCGAAGGCTAAAACCTCCCCAACACCTATTATCGATGAGAAACGAGCAGCGGAGAGAAAGAAACTTGAATCAAAAATTGCGGCGGGAAAACTCAATGAAAACTATGTCTCTATAAACCTGCAAAAAAAGATATTTGCACGTGGAAAACGTCATATGAACTATTCTAAGTACAAGAAAAAACAGTGGCGTCACAAAAAGAAAATTGCTGCTCTTGCCGGCCCAGACATGGACATGGGCGGCTGCGACGGAGGTGTTCTAACGTGCTTCAATTGCGGGAAAGTGGGTCATTTCGCCTCTCAATGTAAGGTCAAGGGAGACTCCTTGCTGCCGCTGTCAGCACAGCTCAAAGAGGATCCCTCACCATTTCCAACACTTGAAGAAGCCGAGCGTATGGCAGCTCATAATAAGGTTGTGGTGCACAGCAGAAATATATCGAAATTGCCAGCTGCACCAAATACTGCGTTATATCAGAACAGTGAAGATGGTTGCCTAAGAGAAAAGCAAGAAAACACAGATGAGCAGGATGAAGAAGTAGATGAGGAGACCACGGGCGGTAACCGAAGTAATGGTAACTCTGTTGATGACTATGAAAGCGAGAATAGTATGGGTTTTGAAAGCGATGAAGAGCTTGAAAATATAAACCTAGAACAATTATCCACTCCGACTACTCAAGTTTCACCCATTAAAAAATATGTAGGTCACCAAATTCCAGAAAGTTTTCTTAAAGAAGCCGGTTTACATTCGACAAGTACGAATGAAAAAATATCAGGTACACAGTTTGGCGATATCAGTCCTCTTTATGAACTCGATTCCGAAGGAAATGTACGTACCGACGTTCCCTCCGAAGTAACAGATGCATTGCGTATGTTCGGTCATACCAATTTTCGAAAAGGCCAAGACCGTGCAATTATGCGTATACTATCTGGTCTTTCAACGTTAGTTACTCTAAGCACCGGCAGCGGAAAGTCGTTATGTTATCAGTTGCCCGCTTATTTGTATAGCCATCGCAGACGGGCAATAACATTAGTTATATCACCGCTCGTGTCCCTTATGGAAGATCAGGTGACCGGTGTGCCACATTTTTTGCGAGCACATTGCCTACACACAAATCAAACACCCCAACAGAAACTTAAGGTAATGGAGAAAATATCTGCTGGTGAAGTGGATATTTTGTTAGTGTCACCGGAAGCAGTAGTGGCTGGCGAACGTTCCACTGGTTTTGGCGCAATTCTGCGGCAACTACCACCAATTGCCTTTGCCTGCATCGACGAGGCGCACTGTGTATCGCAATGGAGTCACAATTTTCGCCCTAGCTATCTGATGATTTGCAAGGTTCTAAGACAGAACTTGGGTATTCGCACAGTATTGGGCCTAACTGCAACAGCAACGTTACCAACACGGCTAAGCATTATTAGTCATTTAGGCATAACGGATGGCGTACGTGGTGTCATAAGTGACACTCCACTGCCAGATAATCTTCTGTTGTCCGTATCAAAGGACGAAAATAAAGATGCTGCGTTATTGGCCCTACTTACAAGTGATCGGTAAGATACATATACATATTTTAATTCAATAAACCATAGTTAATTTGTAATTATTATTTTATATTCATTTTTCATAAAGATATTTGACATTATGTGGAATAAAAATTTTATTACAAAAGTATTTTGAGGGTACAAAGGGCCCTAACAGTTGTTGTGTGCCTTGTGCAGCAGCTCAGAAAACAAAAGAAACTCATCCTTTTTATTTATGCCTTTAGGATTTGAGCCTTTTTTCAAGTTTAACGAAGTTTATTACATCACTAGCATAGAGTTGAAAATTGCAGTTTTAAATTTTTATAAGAGTTTTTCGTATGTATTTCTCTTCGTATTCGTCCCCGTATTCGAATTCATCTTCGTCGACGAATTCCAATGCGTCTTCTTATTCATTTTCGTTTGGGCACGTTCGTATTTGTGTTCGTCTTTTTTTGTGTTCATATACGTATTCATTTTCGTCTCCGTGTGGGTCTGCGTATTTGGCTGAGTATTTTTCTCCGTAAATTCTGCGTAATCGTCTTCCTACTCGTTCCTGCATTCTTGTTCGTCTTCGTATTCGGCGTAGCATTCGTCTTACTACTCAGGTTCGCGTCCGTCTTCGTATTCGTGTCCGGCTTCGTATTCGTGTTCGTCTTAGTCTTCGTATTTGTCTACAAATTCATATTCGACTGCTCTACTTATTTGTTTTCATAATCGTAATTGTCTTTGTCTTCGTATTGATATTTGTATACGTATTCGCGTTTGTATTCGTCTTCGAGTTGAAATACAAAAATACGAAAAACACAAATACGGAAATTTCGAGACGGCGATTGCAGCAACTCTCGTCTTCCACAAGAAAATAGATGTTCAATGGTGTTTTTGGTTTCAGTAGAACCGCCAAATCAAGACGAATTAACATAAGGTGATAGCAGGAGTACAAAAACAAAAATTTACATGCATTTTGTTTTTGCTTTGGCGGCATAAACTGTCAAAGTCTGTAAGAGTGTGTGTGGAAATGCAAACAAAATTTTTCAATTTGACACAAGCAGCCGTGAGGCGAAACACACATGTATACAAAATCAGGTAATCTAGTAACACCAGCTTATATAAATTCGCCTTGCACCAAACGAAGGCGAACAAAATTTATGTTAGCCTATTAATATATACAGGGTGGCGATGAATAATTGTTACCCAGATTTCTTTCTAATAAATGGGTCCTTTATAAATTTTGAGAAAAAAGTGTTTTGTGGCAAACACTTTAAGAAAAATGCGCAAGCCACATGAGGCGATTTTCTAGGCGATTCAACATTGCTCAAGAAAAATCGCTTGCCTCAAAGTAGACAGCTAGTCAACTTTTGCAGGCGATTATTGCCTGTCAAAAAATCCCCTCATGTAAAGGCAGCTTTATACTCCTCCTTTTGTCCAACATAAGGCCACATACTAAGCAATCGAATAGACTCGGAACTGGTGACTAGGACGGCCATTAATTCGACCAACTCTGAACACTTTTTCTTTGTCTTGCCTTTTTTTATACAAAGTCTAAAAAAATATACTTGCAAAGACTTGCGCACTTATCTCCCAATAAGTTTTGGAATGTTACACATTTTATCTAAGCCAACCAAAGGGAGACAAACCCCCTTGCTTAATTCCTCTCAAAAAATTGGTTCCAAAGCATATTGAAAGGTAACACCGTGCGACAGTAAATTTTACACACAAAAAATTTTATATATTCGCGAAACCATGGGCCAAATATATTACCCTACGTTTTTATTTCTTTTCTCTGACACCGAGATTTTTTTAAAGGGCTTTGAAATTTGAAAAATAAATTTACTTCGAAAAATTATTTAAAAAATGCAATGTAGAAAAACAGTATGACTATCAAATTAAAGAGAAAATTCTGTAGAATTAAGGCCGATCAAATTGTTTGGTACATACGGACGATTAGGTATTGAAAATGTCCTTTTAACACTATCATTGAATATCCTTGAAATTTTACATAATTATTTTCGAACAAATTTTCTTGTTAAGGACTAATGCACTCGACCACAACCTCGAATTTCATCCTTCCCACTTTAATCGCTTAAAAAATAAAACTAATTAAAATAATATTTTCAATACCTATTTTATTTTTTTATTTTTTTTTAATTCTACAGAATTTTTTCTTTCATTTGTTACGCATACTGTTCTTCTACATTGGAATGCATTTTTTGAATAATTTTTGGAATAAATCATATTTTTGGAACTAAAAAGTCCCTTAAAAAAATCATGACGTCAGAGAGAAAACTAAAAACGCAGTTTTACTATATTTGACCCATAGATTCGTGCGTGTATTGATTGCTTCATGTGTTTCGAAACCTTTTTGCTTTTGTCGCCCCGTTTAATAGCATCAGAGGCCCAATTCTGGTTCTATGAAACAGTGAAGTGAAAATAAAAATTCAATGTCAGTGAAAATTTAATTTTTGTCACTTTATCGTTTCGTTATATCATTTTAAGCGACTCTCAATCATTAAAGGCTATTTCATACACATCTAGCAAGTAATTACTTAATAAATTATTGTGAGTTTAAGACAATGATATTCTTTATCACAACATGATAGTTTCTTTTGCACAGGCACAAGACTTTGTGAAAAATGTTTTCCGTGAGTAATTTTTGACAAATTAATTAATTTACATTTGAAAACAGATCGTGTGAAGTGATGAAAAATGTTTTCACTTCACGTTTTCACAGAATAGGACTTAGCCCCCAGAGCTGCATGTATTTTGTTGTGACATTTTAGAGTAAAATGTACATAAGAGCGCTATTGTGTAGAGCCTTTTAACTCCTTAACTGCTATCAGAAAAATTTTCGTTTGAGTTAAAATTTTGTTTGACTAAATACTTATGTACATAAATATGTATGTGCATAGAACCCAATAAACATTGGACTTGGTTAACAATTCGAAAATTATTGGATAACAAAATCTTTTTTGCGAGCCTAACCTTCGATAACGAATGTGGAACAGGTTAGTATTCGATTCGAGAACTAGGCCATTCTCCAGTAAAACGGAACCTTCGTTATGAATTCGGTTACATTTCAAACATAAGGTACATTCGTTTAAAATCTCCAGTATAAGTTGAGTTCCCTAACTCGCAAGAAGTTGAAAGAATTTACAGGAATTTACCAGAAGGCGTTCCCGTACTCGGTTCTCTGGCAGTATTTGACAGTATTACAGGTTTTAACCCAGAAAAGTTGGAAAACGCAACTATAAAATATCCAGCAGCAAACTTTCCGTGAAATGTCATCGGTGCTCTCACAAAAGAAAAACTGCAAAATTAAGCTACCAGCTACAGATCTTCGAAGATAAAATGAGTCATCAAATGAGCTACGCGCTTAAAGGCTATATTAACTCTATAAAATTTTATTAGAAACTAGCAAACGCCCGGCTTGCTTAGCGACGCTTGATAAGAACTTTTGCGTTAACCAATACAAAGAAAAATGTTGAAAAGCAAAAAAGGTTTGTTAAGTAAAAATTATTAGCTTAGGTCCACACGACTGCAGAGCAGAACCTACCTTACTCATGGGCCAAGAATAATAGCGCTCAGATACCATATCGTATATCTATTAATCTCCTTCGATGCTATATCCACCTATAACATATCTGCAAGTATTACAAAGTTTGCCGAGAGTGCGCAATCTTCTTCTATAATCCTGCTAATCCACAGGATGAAAGATTTTCCCGTTCAAATGGGGTCATTGATATTCCTACCATGTTCTTTCTAATTCGTCACTCTTCTTCTTTATATACCGATGACCTGTTAATGTGCCTAGGATATATGTGGCGTTTAAACAATTTTACGCTTCTTTTTAAGCATGCCTAAAGGATGGGGCTTTCTTAAGTTATCTAAAAAGTAAATTTGTAGAGGGGTATCTAAATAATTAGGTTCCAGAGTCATCCATGTTTTGGCTCCATTTCTTTGTAGAAGCCCTTCTTACCATAAAGTTAATACCCGTTAATCCAAGTCGCACGATACAGACGGATTCTCTAAATATCTCGACTCCAGCGCAATCTTTCGGCGCCATTTTTGGCAAAAGTATATAGTATGGCGGCCGCGGTGGTGTAGTGGTAAGCAGTGCGCGCTTCCACTCCGCAGGGCAACGGCAAACTTCCGAGTCTTTTTCTACCATGAAAAACAGCTTCTCATAAAAATACAATCGCCGTTCGGAGTCGGTATAAAAGGAGAGGAGGATTAAAGGAGATATAAACTATTTTTCTTGTTTGATTTAAGGTCCCTTATGAACAATACTTTTAGTTTCCTTTTGCGGTGTAGAAGCATAAATACTACTCGGACATCCGTTCGTGAGCATCCGACATATAATCACATATCAAAGCAATGGCTCAGAGAATACTGAAAAGGTTTTTAAATTCTCCTTCGCCGTATCCAGTAATAACTCTTGTTTCAATTATTTTCTTTACTACCAATATTTTTTCATTACTAAGGTTAGGTGGATCAAGGTACCGAAAGAAAAAAGAAATGCTCTTTAATTTTTAAATTTACATTCTATGAATGTAGTCGGCATACGCCGTGGGAGATGCTACGAATTCTTACAGAGTCTTATCCTTTTTACAACGCTTTTATCAACTTTAGGGCTGCCAGACGTCCCGGTTTTCCCGGACATGTCCCGGTTTTAGACTATTTGTCCCGGTGTCCCGGGCCAACCTTAAAATGTCCCAGGTTTCGTTTAAGTGTCCCGGTTTTCGATTTGATTGCACAAATTTTGAATGAAAATGACTACACTGAGCGAAAAAACGCGTTGTAATATTAAGAAAAATTTTATGAATTTACTGGGGGAAATAACGCATAGTATACATGAATATTTTTTATTTGATTATCGTCTTAAAATGTTCGTATTTAAAAACAATACTTTCATACCACGCACACGTGGTGTTGAATCAAACTGAACATTTGAATGCACATTTACATGTCTGGCTGTAGCTGAGTGCACGAAGATGCTTGCCACAATTTACTAATTTCCAGAGCGTCACGGTTCAAATCCCATTACGGGTAGCATGGAATTTAAATACTTTTTTTTAACTTAATTACGAAAAAGCATC
>NW_016177269.1:0-421 GCF_001687245.7 Rhagoletis zephyria | reverse complement strand
CTCTTTCATATGCGATTTTTTTTTAATTTAGCACGTTTTGCACAAGCAATAGTTGATGATTAATATAAGTACCTAAATACGTTAAAATGACATGCACAGAGTTTTACAATTATATTAAGCAAAAGCCAGAAGTTTTGAAACAAGTTCACAGCAACGAAACAAATGACTGATATTTTAATGTTACCTTGTATTTATTTTTTTTTCCGTGAAACCTAGATTACTTATAAGTACCGTGCCGTACAAAATAATTGGCTCGGAGACTCCTTCATCTGATCACAATTTCTAATCAGATCTTTTAGAAAAAATTTTGAAAATGTAGCTTTTGAGCCAATTAGTAAAGTCCAAGTCTGAAGTTTCCAGAAAATTTCGTTGATTTTTTCCAATTATGGATTTATTTTTTGCTGACAGTGTCTTCCACATA
>NW_016177268.1:0-8622 GCF_001687245.7 Rhagoletis zephyria | reverse complement strand
TTCGACCGCTATTAGAATACACTTTTTCCTTTCTTTTGTTTTTGATGTTGATCAGAAAGTGGGCTCGATCCCAGGTTCTGCGGAATAATAGTGTGCACATCAAACCACTAGACCACGGCTGCAAAATCGCGAAAATTCACAAACCCAAAGCGCGACGAACTCCGAAAGAAAGTTGAGAACCGTCTCGAAAAAATCAAAATAGTTTCCGAAAGTCTTGAAATATCAAATAAGAAGATCGCAAAACGAGTCCTGTACGACTGCGAAACGTCCTCTTAAAATCCCAAGTATCTCGAAAAAGTCTGAAAGATCATGAAGAACCAGAAGAAAATTTTAGAGCGCTAGTGCGCTTTAGTTTTGCTTTAAGAAATACTATAGAAATCTCAAAATTTTTGGACGTGCCCGAAAAGTCCAGAAACAAATCCCAAAACATACCGAAAACTCTGGAAAGGTTCCAAAACATAGAGCGTGATTAATCCCAAAAAAGTTTTGAAGTCTCAAAAGAAAATAATAATAATAAATCAAAAGCTTTCGAAAAATCCAGTAGAGTAAAACACGGCAAATATCGGAAAAATCATTTTTCTTAGAATCCCCTTAAGTTTCTTTCAAGCGCCGCTGCTGGAAGTTTTTGTGATATCTGCCACTATGCGGCCCAACAACATACCAAAAGTATTTCAAAAAGGCCCTGAAAATTTTTAAAACTTTGAGAAACACACTAGGAATTTCATCATAAATGCCTAAAAGGCTCTATTTAAAAACTCTCAAAATAAATTTAGAAAAGTCTCAAAAAATAAAACACGAAGCCCCCAGGAAAAGTCACGAAAAATTTCTTAAGCCCTCTTAAAAACTCCAAAAAATATTATGAATTATATTTAAAGATTACCGCTTACTAAATATGTGTTTTTTTTCATTTCTTAAGGCAGTGTCACACGATTGGGGATTTGCAAATCGTGTGAATGCACAAATATTTTCTCAAACTTTTCCATAAGATAGAAGTTCGCAATATGTATTGTACAATAGTGTAACTACAAAAAAAAAATATTGTCATCCCAAAAAAATAAAAAAAATTGTCTTCAGCATGGATGCTGGACCATGTCTGGGAGCAAAATTGGAAGCTTTCAAAGAACAGCCGCCCTGCTTTTCATACATACTTTACCCTCTGCCTCCACCAAAGCTCTGGAAACGTCCCTTGTCCCTTTCCGTGGCAGAAACCTAGATTCGGACAGTCTAAAATTGTAAATACTATGCCTAGCATATAGCGGGAGCCAGAGTAGTACACCACGCATAGTTCATGTGGATGGATTACAGAGATATTTCTTACCTTTTTTACAGAAAAAAACAATCTTATTATTATGAATATTTTTCAAAAGATGCATCCATTGAATATCAGTTCCATTTGTTTTCTCCGCAAGCAGCACTTTCCTTCCTACGTATGATTTGTTCTCATTACCACTCGAACTCATTGAAAGTATGCCGTCATTAGTATTACTTGCTACTTACACGCTCATTTGAACCATTTGTACAACTCTGGTTCAATTACTTACTTGTAGCTAGGCGTAAGCGTGTTTTCAGTTCTTCTCCTGCATCTCCAGGTTGTGTATCTCTTTTAAGAACTCACAGCAAATGCCTTTGTTTATTGCCACTTTCATTAAGGCTCTACTTTGTACTTTGCCTTATTTGAATCCTTTCGGTTTATATGTATGTATGCCTATGTCCTTACCATTCTTTGCTACTGCCCTGAAAGCTTAGTTCCGGTCGCTTCAGTACTATCTGCGCATAAATTCACTCCTTCGCGAACATCTCCCGCTGCTTTCTTACTTTTTTGTTACTCTTTCTTTCTGATTAACAAAGCGGTGTATTTTTCAATGCCTTTTATATACATACCTATGTATGTATGTGTGCATGTAGGTGCTCCAATAGGACACTCCTCTAAATGCTTCGGCGGCTTTCAGAAAAAGAAAAAAAAAAACAACTCACAATAAAGCCAATGCTGTGGTTGTATGCACTTTAAACATTTCTCTTGCCTATTGGCAGCTGCCATTTTTTAAGACCTTTTGCAATTTCGCAAATTGCTCAAAAACCTAATGGGCATGTCATAATTTCTCATTAGAAGCATGCCGGCACATCATTTATACGCCTACACAACATTTCGCTTTACCTCCTTTCATTCTGCCAACAGCGGTAAAGCTGTTTTTTTTGCCTTTCTCCACACGGCATCATTTCGAATTGGCTTAGTTACCAGTCCGGCCACACTTGTTTGCACATGAGTGAGTTGTGTGTGTGTTTTCTTAACGCCATCACTATTTGTTTGTGTGTGAAGTTTCCTCACAATTTGTTCTACTAACGATTCGCGTTTAACCCTTCAATGGTGGCGCGCATGCGTTCTAATTTCGCTTAATTTAATTTAAGCGCTTCATTTGAAAGCGTCCATCATCGCCAGCTCAACGCCATTTCGTTATCATTCCAATTATGCGAACGCATTTTCGCTGGTTGCGGAATGTCGAAAAGAAATTCTAATGAATGCCTTAATGAACGAGTAAACAATTTTAGTTGTACTAATTTTGAGATGCTTGCATTTTTACAGAAACGGAAAATACCCAATAAACATTGGGCTTGGTTAACAATTCCAAAATGGTTGAAAAACGAATCTTTTTTCCGAAAATGGAAAATGAGTTAGCTTCATATGCACGCCGTTCAATTTCGGTTGGTCCCGTACAAGTTGTATGTGCATGAGCAATTTTTGACAGTAAGTAAATTGGCGGCACGCGGGAAAATTAGGTTAGCCTGTTATGAATTTGAAATGCAGTCCAGCGAATTGAAATTTTTATGAGAGAGAGTGATTGTCTCCCATCCCATCTCGATTGTATTTCCAATACATTACGAGCGTTGGAAAACTAAGTTTGGTTTTGAGTTCATTCTCAGTTCGATAGGCACATTAGATAGCGAAGGTAATTTTCAAAGGTTTGCCACAATGTATATTGGGTAGTTTATGTGGAAGAAATAGTGTTGGAAATTGTTCTAAAAAAGCTGATTGCACACGAGTTGAGGTGAACTGGTGGAGAGTCGTAACTCTGCCAGGCAAAAGCGTGGGTGGGTCATAAAAAGAATATTACTGTAACTACGTAATCATTGAACCAATGCTCTTTGACTACGAAAATGGTGTGGTTTTAAGGATATACATACAGATCTATACTTATGAATGTATGATCCCGAGAAATCGAAAACGTTGGGATTACTTTAAACTCACCTCGATCTTAAAACGTAAGCGGTTTTAGCTTTTATTTGAAGCGTCGGTGTATTCTTTGACTGATTTCGAGTTTAGAATAGTGTTTTCATTTATACAAATTTTTATGGCTATCACAATTTATATCAATATTAGTATGTAACCACTTTGCGATTGATGTAATTATCATCCTTGTTATCGATATTCAAACACTGAGTCATATTACTATCGAAATTATTTTTATTTATCGCTATGATTGCTATGTTAATTCTTAGTTCATAACGATAATTTACATCCTAGTCGATATTAAAATGCTTTTTATCGATATTAAAACGCTATTTGTAATTCATATTATTATCAGCATGGTTTTTTTAGTACCTTGATATCGATATTGAAATCGGCATATCGCTGTAAGAATCGATAAAGCCGACGAAGTTGTTATATCCTTCGTTTTGAGTGCTGTAGAGAATTATTTGGAATATACTAAACCATATGAAGGCTGGCCAAATGGCAGCTTTGCTTCACTTGCTTTAAGACCATCAAAAGTTTCAAATAGGCAAATGTTTTATTTGAAAGCGTTTTGTAGGCTCTCCGAATAAATTAAAACAAACTGCTGCAGNCTTGATATCGATATTGAAATCGGCATATCGTTGTAAGAATCGATAAAGCCGACGAAGTTGTTATATCCTTCGTTTTGAGTGCTGTAGAGAATTATTTGGAATATACTAAACCATATGAAGGCTGGCCAAATGGCAGCTTTGCTTCACTTGCTTTAAGACCATCAAAAGTTTCAAATAGGCAAATGTTTTATTTGAAAGCGTTTTGTAGGCTCTCCGAATAAATTAAAACAAACTGCTGCAGACTTTTCAAACCAAAATTTGGTTACTTAATTAAAAATCGCAGAAAAGGCAAGCAATTCGAAATGAAATAAAAATTGCTCGTGGATTCCATATTTATATTCAATAAATCGCTATCTTTTAGTAAAAAGTTGCAAAGTTCACTTTTACAAATTTGAAACGGGAGGAAAGAACTATAGTTTTTGTATAATAAATGTTTATGCATCAAAAATAAAATTTGGAAAAAAAATGTCGCTTACATCTTTTTGACGGTTATAGGGCTCGATATATTTTCTTTCAAATACATACAAACATTAATTCGCATTCATTTAAAAATAAAACTGAAAAATGTTGATAAACTTTCTGGAGTTTTCTAGGAAAATAATTCTTAATGTTAAGGGAGCAGACATTGACTATTCAACCAGACAGCTGGTTACTTTAACAGCGTCCCAAACTGCCTATAGACCAAAAAAGTTATCAATGAAAATCAAAGCAAANAAAAAATGTCGCTTACATCTTTTTGACGGTTATAGGGCTCGATATATTTTCTTTCAAATACATACAAACATTAATTCGCATTCATTTAAAAATAAAACTGAAAAATGTTGATAAACTTTCTGGAGTTTTCTAGGAAAATAATTCTTAATGTTAAGGGAGCAGATATTGACTTTTCAACCAGACAGCTGGTGGTAAGTTTTCAAAGAAAATCAAAACAAACTAAGGTAAGCAAGGCGTGCAACGCAAGCCTGCATTGGGCAAGCGCCTTTACCTATATTCTTTTGAGATCAGTATTTAATTCTCAACATCACTTTCATTATCGTCATCATCAAAAGAAGGAGGTTATCAGTTCGTCGGATTTTTTTTTTCTTTTTTATGTATGTTACCGCATAACTTTGGACCACGTCAACTGATTTCGATAATTTTTTTTGCATCGGAAAGGTAGTGTCTCAGAGGTAGTCCCAGGTAGAGCAAAAACAACATTTGCATGTACATATTTCGTTGTTGCTTATCGTATCGAAAATGTCAAAAACTGTTCTGATTTTGTTCTACTTAATTAAAGCGTGCCATGGGAAATACAAAAAAGTAAAAAATTTAAATTGAAAAAAAATAAAAAATTTTGTAACTTTCTTACCTCGTAAATGTGTTTGCTTCTCGAATCACTGATCCTTCCTTTGCAAGGCCCAGTAATCAGCGGTTGTGCTGCTGTGGCGAACGTTCCAAAAGCTGCTATTCAATCTTGTGCTTCAATGCTTGTTTTTTATGGAAAAAGGTGTCACACGCAAATAAGTTTTAAAAATCTAGAATTTTTTGTGAGAACAAATTAAAAATATTTGACATTTTCGAGACCACACAATTTGAAAAAAAAAAATCAAACAGCTGCTCTACTGATACTTCCTGTTTAATATACCATGGCTGGCTGAACAAAAAATCTAGATAATTCAATAAAAATGTATTTTTCGATACATCTATTGAACTAAATCCATCAGATATTTTTCTTACCAAGGAAAAGATTTGGGTTTAGCATCTGCTTGATTTTATGAATTTTTCAGCTCGTTCACCTGACATTTACAACAAATGTCTGCCTAGTAAATATTCTAGTTTTTTTTTATTTATTATTATTTTTTTAATAAAACCGCTACACGCTAAAATTGGGCCAATAAAAAACCCAAAGCATGGTCATAAAATAAAGCTTAGTGTTGTGGGATTAATGTTCCCCATCGTGTTGCCCATGCTACAACTTTTGTTTTAAATGCTTGGCTCCATCAGTTGTTTGGTTTAAGAATGAAAACACGCGCCGGATGGATTATGTTTTTCTCAGCTTTATTTTAGAATTGTTAGTTATGTATCTATCGAAATATCTCTGACTATAAACGGTCGCATTTCCAGAAATGCCATATGGATATCTACATACATACATATGTATGTATCCGCGGACAAACCTCTTCCGTACTCGTTTTTTTTGCTTTGCTTCTATCCTACTTTGCGCCGGCTATTTTACATTTGCTCCTTTTTCACTTTTACCAAGCTTATGTGGCATAAAGCCGTACAGATTAACAACGATGTGCTGTTGTTGCAACTGGCAGCTGGCAAATGTCGACACTTAAATGTCGATCGCTTATAAGTATGTTGTTGTTGTCGTTCTGGCTTTTGCTGTTCGTTTTTGCTTTTGTTTAGTCCTTTCCTATTTGTCGTCGGGTTGCTTAAGTTGTAAGCAGCGATTTTCCTGTGTTGCCTGATTTTTTGTTTTATTTTTGTTTTGTTTTATTTTTTTGTCACTACAGTGCGTAGAAAGAAAAGCAAAACAAAGTGAGAACAGTGCAAAAGAAAATAAAAAGAAAAGCACTCAGCATAACAAAACAAAACGCTAAAAACCGAAACTGAATGAAGAACGATTCCACGACTCCAAAAGTTAACAATGGGCCGCATAATCTGCAACACGCCTCCCTTTTTCTTGTTTTGTTTTATTTTAAAGTGTTTCCCCACTCCTCTCTTCTGTTATTGTTTATCTGTACGTCTTCGCAGTGTGTGAAGGCGCCCAAGCAGTGGCCTACGAAATTCGGAAGCGAAGGAACATCAACAATAGCAAGTTTAAAAATATGCGCGAATGCAAAAAGCGAAAAGCGTTGCATATGTTCAGGCGCTCATTGTAATTCACAAACATTTCCGCATATTTAAGACTTTTAACTCTGCGCTATGCGGTACAACCTTAGACCCAGTGACTCTTAGGAAGTGGAGAATCTGCTTGCAAATAATTATTTAGGCTACTTTTGTATTTCGCTACCTATATATTTACTCGCGTTTGTGTTTGATCTCGTACCATCTCCTCTCCGTTCGATATGCTGCTCTCCTTTCCATTAGTTTCCAGTCATGCCTTTGTCCGTTCTGAGTGCCTATTCTAGTACTATATATATTGCTTTCATTTATTTCTACTTTCACTCATTTACAAATGTTGTAAGAACCTTTTAAGGTCCCAGATACAAAAATTTCACTCGTTATTCCTTTGGGTGTATGTGTGCGGTAAGTCCTTTTTAGGACTTTCCTCTGTGGCCAATTTCCTCTTAAAGGTATAAATATGTATTTAAAATGTTGGTAATAGCAAAAATTTGTAGTGCTCTTGGAAAGCTTACTTAATTAATCGCTTAATGTTGAAAATTATTTGCGTGCGGAAAACACAGATGAGTAAAAAAAAATTTTACTTTTAGCTTTCGACAGCTTTAAAGCTCGTATGACCGAAAGTTATATCCTTTGCCAAATGCAAATTTTAATAGAGCTTTGACTAATGCTTTTTATAAAAAAGAAAACATTTTTAAAAGGTTTGCCTTTTTAAGCTTTCCATAGCTTTTATGCGGCCAGCAAATCATAAAAGCTTTCTCTGACCAACACCGCTCTTAAATAATGCCTTGCTAGCAGACCCAAAGGTCCTCATAATTTCATCTCTTTAAAACAATGACGATCAGAGAGGGCTCATATAAAATGTAGAAAGCTTCATGAAGCTTATTCCATGGAATTAGTTTTGGCCGCGACTGTTTTAAATAAGTAACAGGCAGACAGAGGCTTTACGCTGTGCATGCACACACAAGTATATATATAGAAAGCTTGCAAAACCTCTGCAAGCGGGCAAATCGCTGCTTATAACATTTTAATATTAACGAGCTAAAAGCATATAAGTATCTTCATCACTATAGAGGTATTCACTAACTCAAGAACTGCAAAGATATTAAAAATTTAGAACTTTAATGGAAAAGCTTTACTGCGGCAAACGCTCTCAAGAAGTTTGCTTACCTAAAAATGAGGGAGTTTGATTTGATAGCAGCAACAAAATATCGGCTAACATTTTTTATAGCACAAATCCTTCTAAGAGCTTTTCTTCTTAAAGCTCTCTATTAAAAATAAATAAATTAAAGTAGAAAACCTTAACATTACCGAGTCAATATCCATGTGATACATATGTACATAATATTATTTTTACTTGTAGAAATTTTCACTTTTAAGAAAATTTTCCGAAGAAAAAAATTTAACTTAAATTCTTTCACTGAATTTTTTCAATATGCTATCTAAAGTCGCCCTTTCATAAAACTGAGAAATTTGTATGTCAGCGATTCAATGCATGCAAATGGAACCCTCGCGCCTAAAAGTAGGCAATACCAAACAATAGCCACCTTTGTTTGCATACGAATGTGTTGCCTACAATGACGGCAGGCGAAGCACCGTAAATTTATGCAGAACAAGAGGAGTTGCAGTTAAAGCGAAATACACCAACGAGCGCTTCAGCCACTCGAATGAACGAAAGAATGCAAAAATGCACTCAGCCGGCTAACAACGCGAATCCATAATGCAAAATATGTGAATGGTTGAGTGCGTATCGGATTGCATACTTGTAGGCGCAATTCAACTCCTCTAGCTAAAGAGAAGGCAGCGCTGAAAAATTACAGAAACATATGAGGGATACTGGTTATTTATGCACCAAAATTGCCTCACTCCAAAATGGTGAAAAAGCGAAATAATAAACCATAATATGTGCGAGATTATAAATGCAAACGTTGGCGCCTAGAAGTATGCAGCCGC
>NW_016177267.1:0-8622 GCF_001687245.7 Rhagoletis zephyria | reverse complement strand
CCTCCGTCATCATAGTAATCGTAATTCAATTGTTAACGGAAATTCGCAAGGGAAATCAAATTAAAATTTCCGTAATTTATTTCGGCAACTATCAGAGATTTAACGTGACTACAATTGTTAAAGCCAAAGTCATATGTATGTATGTACATACAACCTACATACAATGTAGCTGATAAAACATAAACATTCATACCATTATAAGCACAAGTATACATATTTACAAACTCATACCAATGCATTATTGCTTTTGTATTTGCCCAGCAAGAAATTTTGCTGGTACTGAACGAAATGTTGCCATAGTTGAAGCACAGTGCATCAACTGCTTGACGGTGTTAATTTATATGAGGCGTGTTTTTAAAGGCCTTTTGCGAAAAGTTACGTTGCTATACTTACAACTTAACATGAATATTTGTTGATTATTTCAAATAGGGTTGCAATTAAAAAATATTATTCAAACGGATTATAATGTTTTTCAATTAGGTTGATGAAGGATACATTGGCTGAATTTCTTTATTCCTTCTGAACGTTTGGAATAAACTTTTTTGTTTACTTATTCTTTAGAACGTTCCTGATGATATGTTAACGTATATTTCAAAAGCATTCTGTTTATTCCGGCTGTGAAATGGGATTATCCGGAATGTATAAAGAAACGCAGCCATTATGAAAAAAATTGTGCTGCTATTTTGGAAAAATAAAATAAAAAATTATTGAAAAATCCCCATGTCAAAAGATTTCCCATCTACCTTCTGCGCTTCAAAAAATTTGTTCTACTTTATTGAATTTAAATTTATTGATTTGGAGCTCTAGGGCATTGTATTTCATTTGTAATGTGGATTACTTAACTGCACGATTATGTATTAAGTTATCCTTCCCAATGCACATTAGCATCCTTTAAAAACTTCGTCATAGCAGGTTGCGGTAAAGAGACATTGATATCATTTCGGAATTTTCAGAAACTCTCTGAGCTCCGTTAGGCCGACGTATACGTCTTTGGGACAAATCTTCGGTCGCACTCAAGGCTCGCATGCGTAAAAGCTATGGGCTTTGATTCTGCATTCTGCCAGGAAGCCTCCACCAATAACTCGAATAGATCCCACACTCGGGATCGAAAGAACAGTTATTTTCGAAATTTCAATTCAAGAAGTTAGACAGCAACGTATTTACTTAGACCTCCTCAGAGGCCCCAAAACATGCGTTAGACTCACTTCGCAAATCTTGCAGAAAGCAATTCAATAAGGCCAAAAAGTTCAGCTATGAGCTTGAATAGTTACTCCGGGTCTATAGAAAAGAAACTTTGAGAGAGACAAAGAGATTTTCGTGGAGAATTTTCTACCATACTAAGGAGGATTCTCTCCAGATCTCCTAATCCGGTAGGTTTCTTACAAAATGAGGACATATCTTAGACCCCCCTTTCCCCCTTTACTCATAATGCACTTGACAGGATTCCTTTCTGACACCATTGACAGTTGTCTATTGTTCGATGACCAACATACGTACCGAAAGAGTAATCTACGAATACCGCACTTCTTAGCTTGGTCGCTTATATCGAGAAGTCCCTCTTGGATATTGAAGGCGCGTTCAGTAACGTACTTTCAAAGAATATTACTGATCGCTAGTGAAGTTTATCGGTCAGCTACTATGTTGCAGTTGTGAAGGCGAGGCTTCGAACGTGCGAAATTTCGAGGCTTATGACGAGGGGCACGCTCCAGGGAGGTGGTCTTTTTCAGCTTCTGTGGAATCTAACCATCAACACGCTTTTGTGTGAAATGGATTGGGGTAGTGGAAAAGTCGTTGCATACGCCGATGGCATTGCAATTGCCTTTAAGGGAAAGTTTTCGCAAACGCTGTGTAAGTTGATGCAGCTTCGTGGTTTATTCAGCTCAAGTAAGGTGAAGCTCGTAATCTTTAAGAGAAGGTATAAAATGTCTTCGGTTACTCCACCGGAGTTAAACGGCGTCCGGCCAAGTCTTGCTACAAAAGCCAAATTCTTAGGCAATATTGTAGATAAGAAGTTGAACTGGAAGGATTAGGAAGAATTAGTTCAGTGTTATGAGAAGGCGTCTGTTTGCTAAAAGTCCAATAGCATAACTCTAAGACATCCTCGTTAGCATATCTTGTAATTAGTCTTTCGAAATATAGTAAAGAGCTTTCAAGATAGTTGCCAGAATTGACAATTTTCTAACGAAAGACTTTTGCCTTTCGAAAGACTTTGGTGAATTGAAAGACCAGAATTGTCCTGTAAGTTTTAAATTTAACGCCAGGACTTAATCCGGATAAACTTCAGTTAATTATTGAGATAATTCAGAACTAACGAGCTTATCCAGATCAACGCTGCTGTCTGTAGTGCTAACTTTTCTAAGGCTCTTTTTTTAGTGTTTTGGAATCGCATTAGAGGAGATCCTATATTTTCAAACTTCATTTTTTTCAACAACCTCAGCTTGCATTTTAATTAGTTAGCACTTGTATGTATACAAAACTAAGTAGTGCTATTTTTAGGACCTTCAGTATTTTGCCTACTTGGTAAATTTGTAAGCACTTCGTTTGCATGCAAATCGTCACGGTCATTCACAAATTGCTTCTTCAACAGCGGCAACCACTAACAGGAAGACATATATACATACATACATACTTACGACGATGTACTAACTCGAAGTCAAAATGATATCAAACCTCACGCTGCATATATGTACATATAAACCAACCACTCAATGCCACTAATTGGCGAAAAACCCAACGGAAAACAATAACAATAATGTATGGCAATATTTGCATGCCATTGCCACCGTACCGAATGTATTTTTTTGACTCTGCTGCACTTATCGCTGATGTTGCAATTTGCAAGTGGCAATAACTCAGGCGTACCGAAAATTCGCGGCTCAATAGAAGATAGTAGGCAGGCAAGTACAGCAGGAAAAAAGCTGAAATAAAACATGAAGAACTGTGGATGTCGGGTGAGTATCTAGCTAGTCACAGAAATAAGTAATAAACGAATTGCGGTTTTGAAATGGTGAAAAATCATAACAATTTGCGATTAAGTATGTGAGCATATGCGTGTATATACCTATGTATGTACTATAGTCTACATTTTTGCAACGCCACTGTGTAGCTCACCAACAAACAATTGCACACTTAATTAGCAGCACCGTTGGCAGCAAAAATGATTACGTAACGCTCGTAAGTACATAGTTACATACGAGTAGATGGCAATCGTCGAACAAAGGCAGGCAGGCAGGCAGGCACACATCATTTCATTGTATGTACAACTGTCAAATGTGCGCACCAAAGGCAATTAAAACGCACCCTTTCGACCCACTTTTCAAGTGATCAATTACACAATCGAATTAAATTTATTGTTGCAACTTCAAGTGCCATTACAACGTCCACCCCTATTTGCTTTTGTAATGCAATTGCGCTACCCAATCACCTTTTTTTCAGCAATCTCATTGAGCATTTAAACTGCATACATACAAACATACATACATACATACATATGTACGTATCCTTTTCAAAAACAAAAAGGATACATCATTTTACGTTCGTGCCGTAAATGATTGCCTTTTGATTAAGTCGTCATGACAATTTTTTTATGTTTGCCAGCTAGTACAATTGCCTTTTACCGTTTGGGTAATTCTTGCAACATAACGACGCACTTTCACAAGTCCTTTTTGTGTATTCTCAGTAGGATTCGAGGGCTTTACCAAATACTCGCTTGTGCAATCAGTCATTCACGTTTCGCACATTTTTTACAGTTGCGACAATTTATTCATATGGGTACTCGATTTTTTTTGTTGTTGCTTTTTTTTTTTGTGGCACTCGTTGTAATAGTTGTTTGTCGTTTGTAAGTTCTGGGTTTAACATTTCTTCCTTGCAAATGTCCTCAATCAAAATGACAATCAACCCAACTTTTCGTGTAAATGTATTTTAAGTTTTTATTGAAGGCACCCTTTTTCGAGCTGTAGTTAGTTTTTGAACGCTTTGCAAATTTTCACATTTATTTGCCATTTGTTGACACTTTTGCAACTACAAATATGTACATATGTATGTGCATTGCACCAGAATGTGCCTCAAATGCAAAGGTCTTTTTTTTTAAGGTGGAGTTATACGAAATTTTAATGTCCATTTTGCTACAGCGAGATTATTCTTAGGTCAGAAGGCCAAAAGTTCTGATAGTAGTCCGGTTAAAAGAAATGTTCAATAAAATGCCAGTCTTATGTTAGAATTTCCATCAGCGCACTATGGGCTATAACCATTGTTCGCTCGCTGACTGCGAATCTGTAGTCAGATTTGGAAAATTCAAAATGGCGGATCCTATAGGATCTGCGACCTTGTCAGACGTTTTTCCATAGAGCAATGGATTCAAGAGATCGTCTAATTTCAAACAAGAATGTGAACAAAAAAGTTTACGATCAGAAACGCCTCAAATTGTTTACAGAAATCAAAGCTTTACTTAAAGTTCCAAGTCCCAAGGAAACTAACCAAGTTGGTTTAGTTGAAAGTTGTTCCTCTGAATCTGAAAATGAAGCGGAATTATAAAACGAACTCCTCGATGTGGAACTTACAGACAAAGCAGCAGAAACACGAATACACTTAAAAACAAAGTAAAAAAATTATAAATCAAAAAAAGTAAAAAATAGCAAAACATTTGGAGGCTAACTGCAGGTGTTTCAGTAAAAATTCGGTTTCTTTATAAATCGCTCAAAAAAGGTATTATAAATATTTAATATGGCAGATTTTGGGAGACGGTAAATTTTTTAAATTTTTTTGCAAAGTAATTCGGTTACTGACTATCTGCTGTGTCAAAAACTATGCCACAAAGAGGCATTTTGTACAAACATCAGTGTTTGCAAATCCCTGAATGTTCTTCTTGTTTCATTACCTATATATACTTTTATAAAAAACTCAGCTGCTAATAGCGCCATCAGACTGAATGCCTCGGGGCTCTGGAAGGAAAGACCGTTCAGGCTTGGTACAGTGGTTTCATATAACCTAAAGTTGTCCTTTCGCCTATCATTCTATGTAAGCGTTTTCCATGCCGCTAGAACGCTGAATAGCCAAGCGGCAATTTAAGTACTCTCTTTGACCTCGATTGTTGATCAATACGAAATTACACTAATATGGGTCCCGGGACATTGGGATATAAATATATGAAAATGAGGCAGCGGACGAACTATGGAGGTTATGTCGCAGTTGTGATTACCCGGGCTCAAAAGAGACAGTCGAACATTTCCTGGGCGAGTGTACAGCCCTCGCAGGGATGAGGCTAAAGACACACGACAAACTATTATTGCAGAATACACATATACATCATTTCAATTTCTGTATATCTCAGTTTTTTACTCCCACTTCATCAATTACTCACTCGCAATAATTATAGCACTTTAAGCACAAAATCAACTTTCTCCAACCTGCTAACCGACATTTTCGCTTTGACTCATTTCGCTGAATTTGCATTCAGCTGCACCCCTTCCCTCACTGCGCAACAGGTACTAAATTCGCCGAATTGTGCTTTCATAAAATTTTATTTCGTCTTTAAATGCCTATTAACTGCTTCATTAGTTGATTGAAAGTAAAATGAGTGTAGGCAGTCATTAAAAAATTTTATTGCCTCCATATTTAACTCTGCGGCTGGTTGTAAGTGCATGCAATCCAAAACTTAAAAAACACTTTTATGACTTTTTGCCAAACTTGTGTTAAAACTGGAACTGCTTTGTTAAAGCAGTCGACATTGGTGTTCCCAATTTACCATAAAAAATAAATAAAAGGAATGCTTGCGCACAAAAAAATGCCTACACAATTAAAATTAAAAATCAAAAGTCATATAAAAAGATATACATAGATAAATATTAGACCTCACTGAAAAATATCTCCAGTGCAACTACTAGTTGTAGCTTATTTCAATAAGAATATGTCGCTAAAGATTAGGTCAGCAGCAAATTGATATCTATAATGGAAGTAACTATTTTCCAAAGCAATGCCTCAAGAATGCTTAAGCACCTATTATTCACACATGATATTTCGAATCTCAGGATGATGGAATCTGAAATTTTGAGCCCAAATTCGATATCTCTTTTTGTGTTGAATTTCGGGCAACACGATTTAAGTATAACTGGCCGAAGCCGATGGTCTTTGCTACGAGCGCTCCTTATTTATTGTAAGTCAGTAATTGATCACCGTCTTTATAAATAATAATAATAATAATAATAATAATAGAGTTCACTCTTTGATGCGAAAATGTGAGATGCAAAATCGAGCACTTTGTTTTGCACAAAAGCGTGAACAGTTTTGTTGCTTTGGGTGGGGGAAATTTCAAACAGTTCAGCCACAGCGCTGTCTCAAATATTCATTGTACATATGTTTTTCGGAAACTTACTCCGATATTGAAATTCTGCGTTTCCCTTTTATTTTCATGTGTAATGTATTTAGCCGCCTTCCAACTCTAGATAACAACCTCGCACACACCGAGAAAAAAAATTAAATATTTTAGTTGCCGAAAATTCACAGTATTTGGGAACCATTACCAGGGTTTGGTAATTACAACTAAATACATATTTTGACGAATACTGCTAATCACGAATGTCAGGATATAGTGGAATACGAGAGAATGACATAATGTGTGATAAAATATGTAGAAGCTTCGACGCCGAGAAACCTCAAATGGGATATACTATTACTTGCGATAAGAACCTCCTAGGGTTGCCATGGCACATGCCTACAGTAAGTTCAGTTGTGAATCAGCAAATTCCAATATCAATTGTAAAACAGAGTTCAATTGCTTGCAAACTTTGTAAAGTATTGTAATTAGGGCTGTGCGATTAATTGATTACTCAAAATTTTAATTAATCATTAAGTAAATCACTCAATTATTCGATTAATTGGAAATTATGATTACACAAAAGTTCAGTTACTCGAGTAAGCAAGATTTTTGATTAACCAAAAACAAAAATATTTGAGTAATTTGCTTTATGATTAATCAACATTTCGAGTAAAATGGGTAATCAACATTTCAAGTCTTTACATATGTGATTTTTTTGAGGTTAGGATTTTCATGCATTAGTATTTGACAGANTCACAGCCCTAGTTGTAATGCCTTAACAGGTATTGTAAAGTGTTTGTCGAACAACAATCTTCTTCTTCTTTACTGGCGCAACACATGGTGTAGTCATAGATACCAAATGTTAGTTTGGCAACCACGAATAGTTTTGGGAGCGAAAAATATCAGGGACCGTAATAGTTACAACTTTTATTGAAAAAATCGCTCTTTAACAGTTATTTTTTTTCTTTTATTTAATTGCTCCTTAAGTAACATTATTTCTGATTTTTATTTTATAAATCCATAATAACAATTATTTTTGATTTTTATCTAAATAATCTACAAAAACTCGATTCCAAAAGGACAGAAAGACTATTCCAGAAATAAAAAGAACTAAAAACCGTCCCAAAAAAACCGAAACAGATCCTACAGAGCCAAAAATCGGACAGGAAGCGCATATTACACGATGGGAAAAAATTGATCGTTTTGGCATAAAATCTAAACATGACAACAACAAACCGAAATTCGGTTTAGACACATATGTATGATAGATTTCTGAACTGACGTACCAAATTTTGTTGCCAAATACCCGATCTGGCCGACTTATGTTATCGACTTGAAATTCGGTTTGCTTACGTAATGTGGAGTTCTTAGTTGGCCTACACAATTTTTATTTAATGTAATGCTAGTTTTCTTTCTCATCTATGATGCTTTCGAATCGATGTCAGCTGTCACCATGTCCACCTTCTACGGAAACTTACATTTTGAAAATTAAAAATGGATCGTTTCTAAAAATCGAATTACTTATTTTATTTGTGCATGTTTCTAGTCACGAAAATGGAAATCTTCTATTTACCTAAATCCAATGACAGCGCGCGGATATATTTAAAAGAATGCAAAAAAAATGCTTTAACATAGAATACTACCGATTCGTTTGGAGTTTTGCTACTCTTTGTATACCCAAAAATGTTGTGCTCAAGCACTTGCAAAATATTTGGAGAAAATAGAAAATTAGTTTGAGAGTTTTACTTCTGTTCAGTAAAATTTGAAAAACTGTACTGCAAACAAATTTTCGCTCTAAGCTAACATAAAATCTAAAAAAAAATTATTTTTAGTGTTTCTTCAGTTATGAAGTTCTTCAATATATATGTATGTATGTATGTACGTATGTACATATTAACATGGGTGCAATTGAATTAAGTTGTTTTAATTTTTACTTATATCTCCATAATTTCCACGTTTCCCCGCTTTAAGCAGAATGTGGCATGTTTTCGCTATTCTTCGCGCTACTTAGGCACTATGATTACTGGCGCGGTAGATGCACCCTGCGGCGGGAACTTTGAGCTTGGTGCTAATAAAAATGTAAATGCAAATGGTATACAATTTTTTAGACGCAACTAAATTAACACAGAAATGAAAATAAGTAGTTATTTATATCATCGAATTTGAATACAAGTATTTTCGTTTCATTCAAAAAGCCAAAAATAAATGCATGTATGTATGCGTGACAACACTGTTTATAAATAAAAACAAACAAAATTAGTAGCAGCGACAAAAATATGTATTTTAACGTTATGCGAGTTTACGCTGTA
>NW_016177266.1:0-8622 GCF_001687245.7 Rhagoletis zephyria | reverse complement strand
CAAGGTCATCTAGAGGTCATGCCAAGGTCATCCCAAGGTCAAATTCAGATCAATTTAATTGAATATTCCGGTTTATTCAATGAATTTTTCCCTACTTGACTCGACTACTCATTATAACTAGCATTTCCAGGGTTTTGTCGCCTTAAGCAAAAAGTTATCGAACAAACATTTTAATTGGCCGAGTATTTTATCGGAATCCGGGCTAAAATTTACATTTTTGCAAAAACACGTTTTAAACAGTTTTCTAGCTCTTGGTGCATTCCAAAACGTCAAAATGCAAAGCATCAGTCTCTTTTATTTCTTAACCGCACTACAAGCAAAAGTCTAACTTGCGCAACCTGGTTGAAACTAGCATCTAACCGTAGCTGAGCACATTTAACTTAACAATCTACTGAGTTGTATAAGTAAAAGAGACAGATGCTTTGCATTTTGACAATTTGGAATGCCCCCTTTCTTGCCCAATCCCCTTTTTGAGATCGGAGAGGTGCTTCTAGAAGGAAAGGTCTTACCAGAGAAAGTATCCAAAATGAAATTATGATTTGCAATTTATACTCAGCTAACTACAAATGTAATATACAAAAGTTTTTGCGGTACAAGAAAGAAGTATTGCATTTCATGTTGCAGCAACTAACTAAAAACCAAAAACTTTGAGCTTCATGCAAATTGTAAATTTTTCCGAAAAATAAGCATTAACTTATGTACACCACCATCAACTTCTTCTTCGCTTATGCAGCATCTGTGCCGCGAGGCTTGAGTCCAAAACAAAGTTATTCATTTTTACCTGCGTTTGACTAAAATATTGTGGCCGGCTACAGTTTTAATTTCGGAACGTAAACTTTTTCAGTCAATCTTCTCGGTTTGTTCAAACGGGACGATTGATACTCCACCGACGGGGTTGAGGAGGAGAGCGGAAGCTAAACTTTTTAAATTGCACTAAATCGTAAAAGTCCTTGCAAATTCTCATGGTCGCCATGGCACTGCCAGCCAGAAATAATTCTCTAAACGAGAACATAATACACAGCAAGAGAATGGGGTATAAACTTATAGAAGGCCGTGTGCGCATTGTTGGGTGGGTGACAGACGAACGGTTTCATCCTCACAAAAATTTTACTTCACTTGCACAATTATTACTTTTTTTCCATTACTGGTGGTAGCCTGAAAAAGTTTCCTAACTTAAGAACGAATTATGTAGGATTTTTGCCCACTTTTGGCGAGCACGAAAATAGTTGGTGATACGAAAAAAATACATTTGTATACGTGAATGTCTGCATATCCCAACAGGAGCTTGGTTTTGTGTATAGAAAATACAAAAAACTGGTGGAAGAGATCGGCTTAAATTGTGTAAATGCGCTAAAGGTGCCCAAAGTTGTCGCCATTTTATTTTATTATTACAGTGCTTTTATCAACTTGCAATGTTATGTGTCCAGACACTTGCAATGTTGAGTGTCCAGACAGCTATAAAACCTTTGCTTTGCAAAGTTCCTTCTTTAAAAAAGAAGTCCTGACATCAACCTCATCGGTTGAGGGGTAGATGTTGCCGTATGCACTACGTACGCTACAGCGGAAATGGACGATTCTTTCTGGACGATGGATTCTTTAAATGAAATTAATTGGTGCCCGTATGTATGTACATACATATGTATATGCATGTGTGTGCAACAATTTATTAATACCCTGCAGCAAAAAATTATCAATTGATAAAAAATAACCCACTTGTAGTTAGCATTTTTGCGGGATTTCTATAAAATATATAACCTGTAGTTAGCTACAAAAAGCTGACTTGAAACTAGTTGACAAGTAATGCAGGAGTAATGAAGGAGATTGTTTTCTTTAAACGCGTTTCTGTTTAAATATCTTGCACTTCGCAAATACTTTTTCGAATTGAAGACAAATAAAAGGAACATCGAGGTTTCATATACTTCATTTTGAAGTTATGTCTGACGGAGTTGGAATATGGAACCACCTACAGCAGAATATGTAAACAAATATGAAATGTAATAAAATAAATAAAGTAAATAAAATAAATAAAGTAAATGAAAAAATAAAAAAAAATAAAAATAAAAAAAAATATTTTGTTTTTCCTATTGATATTTTATGTCCAAAAGTAGTTCATTACAAGATAGTTACATCAAATGCAGAGGTAACCACCCTTGACTACATCTTATGCAGAGGTAACCACCCTTGACTATTTCTCGGCCATCGCCATAGAAATATAGTTAGCTTTCGGCAAAGAAAATATACAGATAATAAGTGACTTTTAGCTCCTTCCTAATCAACTTAAAGTTGGCTTGTAGTTAGATCCATATCCTGCAGGGTATCGTTGAATTACTTTAATATCTATTGCAAAATTTTATACAGACAAGACTAAAAAGTAGAAAATAAATAATAAAAAAAAACTTTTTAATATACAACGCTTTTATAAATGGAATAAAAAGTAGAAAATAATATTTCTCAGTCCCATAGAATTTGTTTTGATAACTTTTGTTTTTGAAATTTTAGCAAAAGTCATTATAAACAATTTATGAGTTTGAAAATGAAAAGCGTGGGGCACATGCAATACAAAGCATTACATTTATTTGACAATAGTCAAACTACATAACATAGACCTAAAATTTCTACAGAGGAGCGAAGTATCCACCCTGTTTCTGATGGTGGCTTCGATGGTCAAAGTGGAGAGTGCTATAACTGGCTGCGGATCGAGGAATGCCTGCTCTAAGCCAACTGTCGCCAAAGGGTCAAAAGTCTCTTTTCGAGGCACTCCCGAGTTGCCCGGCACCCAGAGTAAAGCAAGCTCGTTATCTTTACGAACATAATTTAGTCGAGACTTGCATTGCCAAACAAGTTTGGAAGTACTTAGATAGAGGGTTGGCCAATGCCTTAAGTGCACCTTGGCTGTACCTGTAGACACGTAAGCTCCTTCCCCTTCGCATATTTTCCACCACGTAGTATATGCCTTTGGGGATTGCAAATACCTCAGCCTGGAAGACCGAATCATATTCCCCAGGAGAAAAAGTGAAGCTTATCCCCTTTAACTTCGAAAAATACTCCAGATCCTGACCCTTACAGCCAGCTTCTGCGCACTTGATAAATTGAAAATCTTTATAATTTGTCAAGTTTTTATTATTTATCAAGAATTGGTATTCTAGCACAGTAATCAAAAGCAATTTTCTTGATATATTATCAAGATTGAAAATGCTATTGACAAATCGAAATTTCATGTGAAATGTATAAATTTTGTATATTAATAAATTTGTTTCTAACAATTAAATACTCCATGTGCCGGCATTTGAACCTGCGACACATGGAATTATAGTCGACATCTCTACCTATTCGGCTACGGCATTCAAAAGCTTTTTTGCTTTTAATTTCATATTTTTCATATGTGACAATGAAATCAGTTCCACTCATGTGGAAATCGTAGAGCTTTTTGTTTTATAAATATTGACACACAATACTAAGGAAGCTTTAACTTGATAAAAATCTTGATAAAATTCCTTTACAAAAAATGTATCAAGAAAACACAGAATTGAGCGGTTAGTCAGTTTTGGAGGTGACAGGTAACAAGATCAACGGAAATAAGGTCAATTGCTTTATTACCTTTTCAAAAGCGAAATTATGACAACAAAAATTTTGAAATAAAGTCATTGACGCTATTTCCTCATTCAAATGGAAATCTCAACAATGCTTAAAGTATGTCGATTCATAGACAAAAATATTGTTCTTACAATAAACATTGCCCCGTAAGTGTTGTTTTTTAATAGATGAAAAAGGTTATTGCCAAATCCTCAGTGTTGTGATATTAATCCACACACAATCATGAACTACCACCAATTGAAACTAGACGCCTGCGCACAGCTGGAATACGAGAAATATCCATAACTTGCAAAACATGTTTCGTTTCCACAAAAATAAACGAACACTATTAAATTGAAGAAACAGTCCATGTCCAAAAACCCCGGAGGAACACGGAAACAATTCTGTGTTTTAAATTAGCATATTTTGAACGAATTCGGAATGTCTAAGTTGGAAAAGAAACCAACCTTTCTATAAGGAAACAATTATAGAAAAAGAATTTTCTTACATTTAACAGCAGCTAAGGAGAATGATGACACGATTTATTAGATGGCACTTTCAACGAGCCAATGTGCCAAAATGCGGGTATAAACCATTATTGATTATTTAATATCGGAACCGAGATCATATAAGTTAATTGATTGGTTTTCACACACTTTTGAAACACAAATTATATGCTTTTTTACTGCAGACAAGTTGTTGCCTCAAAACACAGCAGAAATCTTCCAATCAGGGCTGCCAACTCTCCTTAGTTTTGAGGTGCCATATTGAGGATAAAAAAAGTGCCAAAATGTGCCAAATAGAAAAATAAAAGTGCCAAAAAAGGTGTAATTCCTTTTAATCATTCACATTTAGCAATAAAATAAAGCCACATTTTCAAAACAAAAGTGCAATGATAAAATAAGATAAACCAGTTGAATAGCCTTTATAAATTAGAAAATTTTAGTTGAGAAAAAGAAGTGCACGCAAAGGATTTCACAAAAATGTATTGAAATGTTATTTTTTTTACAAAAGTGCCATTTTGGCACTTTGTGCCAAATTGAAAAATTAAGTGCCATTTGAAGTAAAATAGGGACAAATGGCACGGTTTGAGCCAAGTTGGCATCCCTGCTTCCAATAACTTACAAATATAAAAATGTGAAATATCGAGGGCTTGAATTCATTAATACCCTATATCTGCAATTTGCACAAAAACTAATTTGTGATTTTAGAAACCATCGGGGACTTATTACCTGTCGTTATATAAGGTAGCATTAACATCACTGATGACAGTTAAAGCTTAGATGGATTTTTATATCAGAATCTCATCTTTGTGAAAAGTGTGCAAATAGAGGGTATTATTGAATATAAGACCTCGATGTTTAAAATATAAAAAAATTGTATTTCAACGTATACAAAAATTAAATCTACCTGCGGTACAGCACGGTGGGAGACGGGGCCGGGGGCCGCGGCGCGTGTTTGCAAGAGAAATAATGTCAATGGATTTTATTTCGTTTTTAAAAAGGTAATACTGTCAATTGACTTTATTTCGCACCAGGGTGGGAAATAAAGTCAATTGACCTTATTTCCGTTGATCTTATTACCTGTCACCGTTTTGGAGCCACCAGTGATGATTTGAAAATGTACGGTGCAGGCTCTGTACTGTTATTAAACCAGCATTCCCCCTCAGGGAACTCTCTCTTTCTCTAGAATCTCTTCAACAAAGGTAACGGTGACGTACTATCCCGTGGCATTGAAAAGACACAGGGGCTCAAATATCTGCCGCCGGCCTCACTCAGTGTTATACCAACATCCGTTTCTTTTTAGTCTGCAGATGGCTTTTAAGGCTTTTTTTCTGAACTATTTTTAGGAGCGTTGTCACGTATGTATGTAAAAGATCGAATTTAACTTAAATCATCAGGCACATGAAATATGTAGGTGTCATAATAGGTTTATTCGCGTATTGATAGTTTTTGATTACTATCAAAAACGATCAGAATTTCCTGTTCGTGTACACAGAAATCCAGTAAAGTAGGGGAAATTGAGAGACCAAGCTGCCAGTCTCTGCTGGAAAAATTATTGCCAGCCGCCATTTGACAGTTATTCAAGGTCATCTGTTTTCAATTTATGAAAATATGAAAATTTATTTTAGATTTAAACTTAGATTTATTATTATGATTTTTAAGTTTGAAATAACTTATTAGAATTGCAAATGTATCGGAAGAAAGCTTAGCTTGCTTAGCAAATTGCTTTAGGAAAACTTTTAATATATATTCTTTTCATGTTTTCTGTTTTATGCTTTTGTATGTAAACAAAATTTCGATCGGCTGTACTAAAAACTTGCAAGTTTTGCTAGTTTTGCGTTCGCGTACTTTTGCTAGCATTTCTCTCTCTCTATTTTCTCTTTGAGAGAAAATAGATAAAAATGCATTGGAAATTGCCTGTTGAGAGTTTTCTGCTGGAAGAATACGCGAATACACCTAATATCAGACGCAAGAGATTTGTTTATTTCTTAACTATATTTAGGAGGGTTGCCAGCTGTTTCTTGCATAAGTAATGCACAAATCCGAAGACGAAAATAATGCGAAGAAGAGCACGAACACGAGGAAGTATACTAATACGGGGAGTAATAAATACAAAAAATTCTGCAGTGTGAAAAGAATTAAAAATTAATCGAAGTAGTGATACAGAACATGACATATAACTTTTTATAAGCTGATGGTACATATGATTGAAGTTAATTTGGATCTGCTTCTCTATTGCTAATTATTAATACTTTGCACCTCATATTGATTTATTAAATAAATTCAACTATACAATCAAACGCACCATATACCGTTTTTAACATGAATGTGATCTTAATAATATCACGTATTCCACGTTTGAATTTAGCTGCTGTGGCTCCGACACAGCCCGTAGTTCAATACGAAGGCGCTGGACTGACCTTTTTTTATTTTGCCTTTTCTAGCCTATTTGGTTATTTGATTTTTCCTTTTTTATAAATTGTTAGGTACTAAAAATCCGTTCGCTGCTAATCGTAATGGAAATTTAACAGCTCTGGTTTCAGGACGAACACGTCTCTATCTTCTGATGGTCTGGCTGCCATTTTATAATCAGGCCAATGGTGACTGGGCCATCTCCCACCTTTCACTGTATAGTATCGTTTTAGCGTCGTCAAAACATGAAATGAAGCCATCGATGAATTTAGAAGAGATTGCGATCAGAGGATCTTGAGTTCTATAACTTAAATTTACAGAAACATTCAAAGTTTATGTTATTAAAACGAGACTTAGTTACTAGCTAGTCGTTGAGGCATTTCCCACCAAAGCATCGCAAGCTTATTCATACTAAATATTTGTATCCTTAGTATGGCGCTAATATAAACGTTTTTATTTTTGAACCTTTTTTCACCATTCACCTCAGTTCCTATGTAATTCCGGTGACGTGCTCTTCAAACATACCAACAAAATAACTGAATTCACTGTTTTTCCTTTATATTATTTTTTGTGCCACAATAATTCCTGGGAAACGCACCGAAAAAACTCTTTTTACTGCCTGTTCAAGAGAAACGCTTTAAGCTGTGCACTCTGTGCTACTTTAAAATTACATTAACAATTTATAGTGAAACCGAGTGCAACATAAATTTACCGAATTATCCAACCGCATTTTATTGCAAACAAATATACTGACACACCCACACTGTTAAACTTCCAACCAGAAAAAGGAAATGACTTTTTCATACAATCGTTGCCGCAATATGCTATCTAGCATGCATATACTATCTGTGGTCATAAGCAATAACCGCCTAAGTGGGCTTAAGAAATAATTGATTTATATATGTTATTATATTCTGCAACTACGGTGCCATGTGTATGTCAAATTCCCATCTCGCCAGCTAGGCTATTTAAAGAGTTATAGACGAACATATTTTGGTTTTCCCATAAGGTTAACAAACCAAAAGTTTAAAAGGTTTTTTTTTCGAATTCAGGTTTTTCGACTTAGGCGGTTATTGCTTATGACCACAGATACATTTATGTGCTTGCATATAAATCAGTGGTGGGTATACTCACATTATCAGTACTGCCGGTGTATGTGAAGCAGCGGAATCATGCTCAGCAACAATTGCTTTGATTTAATTGACCGAAGTACCAAGAAAGCAACAGACGATCGGACACACTACAAGGAAATTCATAGTGTATTTGTGAAGACCTAGCTGATAAGAATATATCTTCACTACACACGAATAAAGGCGCGCTAGTGTTTTGCGGCGAAAAAGGCACGTAAAAAAAATTTGCGAAAAAAAGATACTTATAAAAAACTTCGGCGAAGTATGTTTAGAGTTTTTGACGCTGAAGTTTTTTATGCGTCTTTTTTCGCCGTCAACTTTTGAGCTCGCACCTTTATTCGTGTCTATTGACGATATACACATCTATTCATCAATAAAAAGTTAGTTAAAACTTAATATCTACATACTAGGGATGTTAATTTTTCAGCTTTTTCCGATCCCGGGATTTTCGGGATGGCGTTTTCACAATCCCGGGATCCCGGGAGTTTCTATTATTGTCATCAGTGCAAATTACAATTCCCGAAAATCCCGGGATTACTTGCCAAGCATCTCGGGATTAACATTCTTACTACATACATACATAAATGTATGGCGAGACGCTTACTTGTCGCAAGAGTGCGATAGCTCAAAAAAAGAATTCTGGTAATTCAAAAATGTTAAAATTAAGAACTTTTTTAACATCAATTCTATTTTTCAAGAAAATTCGCAGTGTGTTTGTACTTTTACTCAGCGTTGCCAGGTTGACGTTTTTAACGTCATTTCGACGTTTTTTGTATCCTGTTGACGTTTGGACGTTTTTTGTGTAAAAAATGACGTTTTTTANCTCAGCGTTGCCAGGTTGACGTTTTTAACGTCATTTCGACGTTTTTTGTATCCTGTTGACGTTTGGACGTTTTTTGTGTAAAAAATGACGTTTTTTACCTTCCCAGTAACTTTTCTCTATGCACAATATATTCAATGTATGGCGTACTATTTGCTTGTAGAGTAAGTACTTACGCTCACAC
>NW_016177265.1:0-8622 GCF_001687245.7 Rhagoletis zephyria | reverse complement strand
CTATCACGAAATGACCGATTTGGTTTCTTGTTTTTCGATATAGAGACGGAAAATTAGCGATATAGGTATTCTGATATTGGAATCTAGGCTGTCATGGGCCGCGGCGAAGTCAATTAGCCTCAGTCCGTTATCGGTAGTTACGTCGGGGAGACTGAACTTTCCGGCGGTGGGACCAAAAATCCTTTCCTCGCCCACTCTGACATTGACAACTTTTAGGTCGTGACGGTGCACCGCTCGTAATTGCTATTCAAGTGCGCCTCGTCCTTCGTTTTCCTTGGGGTTTGGCCGAAAATAAACAAGATGTTAAAGAATCTCGCTTTAATGTAGATTTGGGGCGAGAATCTCATCCACCGGGATGAGCGTCAGTACTCGGCGACAGAGTTTCTCTTCCATCACACATCCAACACCTCCTTTACATAGCAAATATATAGTTAGTAGACGTCGCAAGATCCAATCGACTTCTTTACGTGTCCCGTCCGTTACATCCGTCCGTCTATCGAGGACATCAACCAGTCGGGCAGAAACACCTTCCCCATTAAGCGACCGGACATTCCAGTTGGATGTCCTTAAATGGTAGTCCTTCAAATGTTTGTACAGGCAAAAGCATGCTTGCAGCCGCACTTCCTTTTGAACTGACGCTAATAACTAAGGTAGCCATTAAATCGAATAAGTCGGAATGTTCCAACCGGAAATCCATCTCGTTCTACCGCATCTATCGCATCTGGCGCATAGGTTGCTCACCTTGTCCAGAATTCGTGAACGGGGATGCAAGAGACGGATTTTAGTGTGGTCGTGCAATAGTAACTGCGAACCCATAAGAACGACCATACCACAAGGAAGCTGATCCACAGAAAGTTCTGATTGCCCACATACATATGTAGATTTTTAGTAAAAATTTAAAATAACCACGCCCACCTCTCCGATATAGCTACCAAATATGCAAAAACTAGAATATTTCACGAGCAATTGATGCGAAATGAGCTCTCACCATGAAGTTGAATTTTTACAAAATTTTGGAAACTAGGCGTGGCCTTTGGCCCCAATGAGTAAAATATATGAAATTTCTAAAACACACACACAAAGCATCGCCCGCTTCCTATCCGTCCAAAATTTTATTCATTTTTTATAAACTATTTATGTCAAAAAATCACAACCAAGCGCTATACTGAAGATATTGATGGCGGGAACGTGTTGGAATTTTTATATGATCATACACAACAAATGAATGGGCAAGTATGCATAGATAATTACAATTAACGATAAAGAGGAAACGAAAAAAACTCAGTATTGGTCTCTATTTGTAATATAGAAAGTGGCTATCTACATACAAACGTACATACATATGAATGCCAAAAATGCAGCGACTCAGCCATGATTTTTACATTAAGCGCCAAAAAGGTATGCTGATAAGTACTTATACATACGAATACATACATATCGCTACAGTGAAGTTTATAGTTAGCGATTTTAGCTGAATTCAAGAAAACACCCAAGTCCCTTCGTGTAAACTGACGCCAATTTTAAATGGCCATTTTATCTTAGAAATAGACTTCCTTTGCATGCTTTGAGGACTGGCCCGTTTGTGTCCTTTCGTACGATATTACGCGCCCACTACCAAGGCCTTCGGCCTTCTTAGCGCCGTTTTCTCAAGTAACCTTTAACTTTAAAGCTCACTCTATATTGAAAGGTTACATTAAAATTTATGATTGTGTATAAAGTAAAGCATTTCATTGACGGTTTTAAGTTGGTTTTCACAACCAATAAACATACTTACGTCAAAAACCCGATAATGGAAATGCTTTACTTTAGACATAGATATATATTTTAAAGCAACCTTTACATATAAAGTGAGCTTTAAATTAAAAGTTACTGGATAAAACGGCCCTTAGCACTGAAAGACTGAAGCCCTTCATAAGCCAATTAATTAGATCTTATCAGTGTGCCTTCAAACCTTGAAAATCTACCATAGGCCAGACGGTAAAAGCATGTCGAATCCTGGGGGAAGATACTAAGTAGATAAGCAAATCGACACACACCATATTTTTTTCAATTTTATTTAAGCTGCCTGTAGGACGCCATGTCTAAATTTGGTATTCCCGCAAAACTAATATGGCTATGTAGAGTGACGTTGAGTACACACAAAAAATTTGGAAGGACCTCTCCGTGCCGTTTGAAACCAGACGGCTCTCGTGCAACTTTTTCAATCAGACACATTAAATCACAGTGGCGCCATATACAGCAAAAGCGCGGTGCTGCTAGGGTATTCAGATGAAATTGGCATCGTCGCCCTGAAAACTAGCCACATCTACCAGCCTCTTCCAGTTAAGAAAAAGATGGGAAAGTGGTTGGCCCAGCGGTGAAAAGGGGACAAGACAACGTACCTCCTGGCAACACATAAAAGGTCATCGCGTTTTAGGACACACATAACTGTCGGCAGTTATAACTTTGAAGTAGTGAAGGACTTTGTCTACTTTGTCTAGGATCCAACATAGTTAAACACCACCAACAATTTCAGCCTGGAAATGCATCGAAGAAAAACGCTCAATAGGCAATTGAAAAGCGGAGCCTTTGTGGGTTAACAAAAATTACGCTCTACAAATCTCTCATTAAGCCTGTCCTTTCATATAACTCAGAAACATAGACGATGTCCAACAAAGATGAGAAGACTTTTGAGAGAACTCTTCTACGCAGGATCTATGGCCATGTTCGCGTGGACGACGGGTATCGGAGAAGATAGAATGATGAACTGCACGAGCCTTTTAAGTGCATAGAAATACAATGACTGCGCTGATTTTGGAAGGTTTCATGCATGGATAACGAATGAGAGCATGGTAACGGTGAAAAATCCTTTGACTCGGCTCCCATGGGTGGAAAACGAAAGAGAGGGCGCTCGAACACACACCTGTCTGCACTCGGGATTTACAACTGGCGCATCCTCGCAAAGAACGGAGGCAATTGGCGATGTTTTATGGCCTCCGCCCAAACCGACGAACGATTCTAGAACTCAAGAAGAAGAAGCGAGATTTACCTACTTTGTACTTCATTATCTCCTCCTTATAAGCACTACCGGTGGTCTACCAACACCACCTTTCTTGCTCGCTTTATAAGTTAAATATATAAACATCTATCTATCTATGATAGATATAGAAAATAAATCTTATAGGAAATATAAAAGAGGGCGCCATCAATTGAAACGAACAGCCAGTATGAATTTGAATGAAGTTCTATAGGTATGTACATATGTATCTACTTAATGCAAATCAATTTTTAACTAAAAATGTTTTTCAGATTGTGAAAAGTTTTTATCAAAACATTTTAGATGGATATAGGTTCTCCTCAGTATCTACTAGATTTGGATGATGGCAGCCTTGGAATCTCAACCAGCTGGAAAAGATTCTGCTATGGATCGGGCATTCTACATGCATACCTCAAAATAGAAATCTTTCCGTTGGCAAGCAGAAGAAGATATTTATTAGTGGCACCACTTAAAGTACAAAACCGCGTATCAACAAAATGCAAAACCGCTTATGTGAGGTTGTATAAATTATTTTCTAGGCAGTAAAAACACTCATGTTCCATGGTTCTCTTTACGTAACTTACATTGTTACTGAAATACCTTGCTATACTAACAATATGTGGATAGTAAAGATAGTACTTTTCGAATAGTTCCTAAAAAAAATAATAATATAAATACATTATATATATTTTAAACTAAAGTTTTCTTAAACTCCTTTCGTTTTAAGCTCATATTTTAATATTTAATTTGACTTGTGTATAAGTTAAATAAGTTGGACTTTTGAATCAGGTGGCAACCCTCTTTAAAAGTATTTTCAAAGTAAAATCTTTTTAAGCCTCTTCCGTCTGAAACTGTGACACAAAATTCCATTAATTATTGAATTAAATTGAATTTGATATTTTGACCACGTGGCAAGTATCCTAAATAGAGTTCAGAAATAAATCTTGTTCGAACCCATTTTGATTGATTCACATCTTCTATTAATTCAATTAACTTATTAAATAATTTGAATTTAACATTTTCCACAGCTGGAAATCCTCCTCAGAATCTCAAAAAAAAAAGTTAATGTTCACACTATATCACGATTTCTTTTTGCACTCTTTCGTTATATTTCATACATCTTGTGCTTAAGTTAACTAAATTCGGCTTTTAAATCAGGTGGTAAATCTTTCGTCTGGCACCCTTATGATGATACATATTTCAATTGCCTCTTTCACTTAATTCATATTGAGTTGGATTTTTCAAACAGGTGGCAACCCTTGTACATGAAGTTATGAAATAAAACCTTTTTAAAACTATTTCGATTGCTACCCATAAAGTAATAATTGATTCAACTTATTAAATCATTTGAATTAAATTTTTTAACAGGTGGCATCTCCTTTTGGTAAAAATAAAACCTTTGGGCACATCAACAGGTCAATCTCTTTAATGTGATACCTCATTTTTGAAAATCGAATGAACGGTGTGGATCTCATGGCATTGATTATTAAATTATTTGAATGCAATTTTTTATCAGGTGGCAACTCCTTTAGAAAAAATAAAACCAGTTTGCACATCTACACCCCAAGCGCCTTAATTTGACCCCCCATTTTGAGTATCGAGCGAACGCTGCAGTTTCCGAGTGAACTCCCGTCGTGAAAAAATCCACCGTCACGATTTCGGGAGAAATGCTATCAGCAACTCCGACGCATACGTAGTTAGTGCTGCCTTTGGTTTTTGTTTGTTTTTATGTTTTGGTTTAATAATTCTAAATCAAAATTTAATAAATCACAATAAAATAACTCGAAATCAGTGAAACCATTCTCACAAATTTCGAATTTGAGGGAGAATTTCGTGATCATGAAGGAACGTTGTGACGTGGGGATCTCCGACGGAATTGATGATAGGCCTGATTATAAACGGAGTATGAACATATGGACTGCAATGGGGTATAGTCATTGTTCTGGGTATACAGCTAGAGTTTCACGGCTATGCTCAACCCCGACTCTTGCGTCCTCGTTCGCACACTCTGGGCAACGTAAGCAAGCTTCGGTGGAGCCACTCCCACATATTTGGTTTAAGAGCTCGCTGTAGTATGCAGGGTCTGTTCACCAGTAGGTGCGGCTGCAAGCGGGCGTCCGTCTTTGAGCAAACAGCTCACTATGTAAACGTGTATTCGGTTAACTAACGACGCCCGCCACGTAAAAACCACTTCCACTGAAGAAAATAGACAAAGCGTCGGAAGAGATCCCCGCGCCGCCCCTTTGATGACGACTACGACAAACGTTGAAAGAATTACGATTTGAGAGCATGCACCTAAAATGCCCGAACCAATAATGGGGGAGTTGCCTCTGCCCGGTTGGTGGATCTCCTCGTAAGGACAAAAACTGACATCACAGCCTTCCAAAAAATGCGTTGGACGGGGCAAGGTAAAAAATGTCTGGGCCTTGCGACGTCCTGTAAAGCTTCCCAATTCGATGTATTGTGGTGGGAAAGAGACTCCGTCGCCGAGTACTGTCGTTCACCCCGATGGACAAGCGTCTAGTCGCGGGCCGCATAAAAGTGATGTTCTTCAATATCTCGCTCAGCTGCGCCCATTCCGCGATGAAAGATAAGGACGAGGCATCCAAGGATCTCTGCTATGAGCGCTTGAAGCGCACATACGAGTGCTAATATGGCGAGGCGGCACAATGAAAACATTCAAGGCGAATATTCGCCTTGGAAAACATTGCCGCAAACAGAAGGGATCATTTTGATTGTCCAAAAGTCATCTGGTTTGAATTCGTTCCATAAATTGCTGTTTTGCCGCATTGACGCGCGTCAAAAGTTGAGGGTTTGGCGATTTTTATCAGTTGCGGCAATGCATGCGTTGCCTACATATGTGGCGTCTTCTACTCAAAATCACAGAGTTAACTTTGATGTCAGTCAAAAGCATCACTGTGACGCAGAAAAGAAATATCTATCTGGCGAGGCCTTTAAACCTACGTTACGTACGTCACTACCTTCGCATACTTTTCCGGTGTTGACGTATTGCCTTGGCGGTTACAGCGAGAGAAACAAATGATGTTTTCTTGGGCAATGATCGGGATCCGGATAAAAAATTTGCACGCAAATTCAACAGTAACGATATATTCCTGATAGATATCTAGGGACACGAATTTCGATACGATACGATACCATATCGATACTTTTGGCATTCGATAGCGATATTTTCTACTCGATAGTTTAAAACGATATTTTTTGGAATCGAGTACAAGAATCCTAGTATCGTATCGAATGTCATAAACTCAAGTTAGTCAGCTCTCAGACACGTCAAGTCTTGCTTTCAAGTCTGCACGTTCCAAGGCGAAGGAGGTGAGAAGAAAGGGGAATAGTGCAGATACCTCCCAAAACACAGAAGGGAATGCGAAAAAATTTCTTTCAAGACTTATCTGATTATCAACTCTTCCCGATATAAATTTGGCTTTAAAGAACAGACATTTTTTACTATCGTTAGGATTGCAAGTGGCGGGATTTGAACACGCGGTCTCGGTGTTTTAAGTCAACACCTCAATCTCTACGTGTAAAAATAATAGATTGACGCATACAAAATATGTTAGCGTTTGGCCGAGCTTCTCCTCCGATTTGTTGCGTGCGCCTTGATGTTGTGCCACAAAGGGCGTTTTTAAGAGAAGCTGCTTTTTGTGGCAGAAATCACTTTTTCAGATATTTCTTTTTTTGGATTTTGGTATCGATATTTGCGATATCGAGTCTTTTTATTCCGATATTAATGGGTACCCGATATTTTTCCAGCGATACTTTAAATGAGTACCTATCGATAATTTCGGTTCGATATCGTGTCCCTATAGATATCTGGTTCAGTTTATGATCCGCTCTGTTTGTTTTGTTTCACTGATAATTTATCTGCACAGTTTGGTAGCACTGGCAAATGAACGCACATATACACAAACAGTTCTGCATTCTTTCTTTTAAGTTGTTCCAATAACCGCGCGGAAATCTGTGATTTCGACCTCGAAGTCTTAAAAACCTGTTTAACTGCTATACCTAAACAAAATTGCCAACATTTTCTGGCTGTCATGTCCATACAATTTGTATGAAGCATACCGAAACAATGCGGCGTCAACGCTGAACGGTTGATCCGATTTTGACAGGCCGTTAGGTAGTGAAGTTGGCTGCAGAAAACGGCGAAACTGTCATATTCGTGTTACACACAAGCAAACCTATGCTGTTATTTCTGCATTTGACGTAGCGTTGACGCTTTTGTTTAGGCATGGCACTTCGGCGTTAACGGTATGCGTCAGAAAACGCTGCGATCAACGCTTTTGTTTAGGTATGACATTAAATGCTCATCTACATAGAACTTTTGCGTTGGCGTTGATTTGGTTTGACAGAACGCGCGTTAAAAGTATGCTTGCTACAATGAACGCCTGGCGGCGAATGTTTTGCCCACTAAATTAGCATATTAACGACAGATAAACTAATATTTCATATCAGTAATTGCATGAAAAACTATATTTCTTGCCCGTATTTGATTAAAAAGGAAAACAATTTCAAACGATTTTATTTATTTGCAACAGCTGACGAACGACACACGCGAAAAGTTGAGAGTTGGCCTTCTTTCTGTTTTGTGTCGGCGTTAGCGTTGCCGAATTTTGGCTATGTGGACCGCTGCATTTGAAATCATGTATTCATAATCAGCTGTCGAAGCGACGCCAACGCCAAAGTGGTATGTGGTTGGGCCTTAAAGGCCGGTCCACATAGAACTTTCGCATTGGCTTTGGCGTTGGCGTTGGTTTGACAGAACGCACGTTAAAAGAATGCTTGCTACAATGAACGCTTGGCAGCGAATGCTTGGGCGACTAAATTAGCATACTAACGACAGATAAATTAATATTTAATATCAATAATTGCATTAAAAACGATATTTCTGGCCTGCACTTGATTAAAAAGGGAAAATATTTCACACAATTTTATTTATTTGCAACAGCTGACGAGCAACGCACGCGAAAAGATGAGAGTTGGCCATCTTTTTGCTTTGTGTTGGCGTGAGCGTTGCCGAATTTTGGCTATGTGGACGGCTGCACTTGAATTCATGTATTCATAGTCAGCTGTTGAAGCGACGCCAACGCCAACGCAACGCCAAAGTTTTATGTGGACGGGCCTTAAGAGTTTCCACCGCGTTTTCTTTGGATTTCGTTGACATTTGCTAATTAGTGTGTGTGCTTGTGTCATATATGGAATACTCCTATATTGGCAATAAGAGCTAGTACCAAGGCGAATTAACATAAGGTGGTGTTACTAGCTCAGCTGATTTTGTGTATGTGTTTCGCGGCACGGCTTCTGATATCAAATTGAAAAATTTTGTTTGCATTTTTACACACACTCTTACAGATTTTGACAGTTTATGCCGCCAAAGCAAAAACAAAATACATGTAAATTTTTGTTTTTGTACTCGTGCTATCACCTTATATTAATTCGCCTTGGCTAGTACCGTCTGAAAACACTACAGTACAGATATATCAATAAACACGTACGAACCCTGCAAAAAATTGTGTGGCTAAGCTCTAAAGAGAGTGTGCCGATATTACTCTCAATCGGGTACAATTGGGCATTAATTAGTCCCAACT
>NW_016177263.1:0-8625 GCF_001687245.7 Rhagoletis zephyria | reverse complement strand
TGCGATACCAAATATTTGAATATAAAAGCTTTAGGTTAATTAATGCTAACGCTGATTTACAAATTACTAAAACGTCCTCTGAAATATTACATAATATGGCGAAGGGTGCGAAAGTATTTTTTCCTTCTTTTTTTTGTCTGCTCTTAAGCACTTTAACAGTACATTTTAAAGCTGTTGTTACCCATTTAGTGGCAGCATACATTTGTTTTTGAAATGTTGCTGAAATTTGAGTAGCGCTTACGTGCATATGCGTGTATATAAAACTGTATATTTGTACATTAGGCATATGATTTTTTTTCTAAAATTAAATATATGTAGCTACGAGGAGAGGATGGGGAATGATGGGAACTTCGAGAAAAAAAAAATTTTGCTGAAAAAAGACATACAGGAAAATTCCATGCACACCGAATTATGACTGCGATTAAAAATAAGCTTAAAAATTTTTGTGTTTTTGATTCGGTTGATTTCGAAAAAAAAAACAGGGGTATATTTTTGTTTTATACAGCCCTAGGGGTGAGAGCAATAAAATTCGCACTCTTAACTTTTTCACATGCATTTTTGGACCACCCTAAAGTACATACACATATATATGAGAAATTCCAAGTCAATCGATTCAAAAAAAAAAATATACAAAATTTTAGAAACCAATGTTTAATCGAAGCCGTAATTGGGTTGACAAGGATTTTTCCATAGACATGCATATTTATATTTTTTTTTCAGTACACNATAGCTACACACATACATATGTACATTTAATTTTAGAAAAAAGTCATATGCCTAATGTGCATGTTTGCACCTCTCTCAAATTTGGCAGTCGTTTTTCTTAGATGCTCACACCTTCGCATTTCGCATTCTGCTGGGCAATTATAAATCATTTTAATTTAAATAAAGCATTTTATTATTGGCATTGAAAGCATTTGGCCGCAAGCAAGGCGAAGAACTACATACATACATATACTCTAAGGCCTAGGCATGATGATGCAATAGGCTACATCGAGAAATTAAATGCGGATATCTATTAGATTATATGAGGCGTTGCCGTCGGTTCTACTATTTGGCATAAGATAGGCGGACACACCCAAAAAATTGGCTTCGAATGACAAATGCGTACATCTATAATATTTCAACTAAATTTAAGGAGACCCTAGGCCAAGAATGCGAAAATAGGCGATACTTAGGAGGTCAACAACTAAAAAAAAAAAAATTTGCTCTGCTCTTCTAAACGCCAGAATTAACATAAAAGTACACATGTACATAAGTGGAATGGAAATCAAATACAAGCATGTATTCTCAAACTTTTTTCTCATATTTTACGCCTAGGTTTCCTCTTGGCTACGGCCGACCGCGCTTGCATAATTTTTCACGACATTGTTAGCAATTTTTGCGGCATTAAAATAACTAAGAAGTAGTCAAGCGTTTGCTGTTGTTTAATAAAAAAAAATTCCTAATAAATGTGTATATGACCAACATATTTAAGAGATATATGTACATACATATTTCCGGGCTGAGAAATTTTATGTGACAAAAATTTAAAAATTTGCAAAAATAAGTCAAACAATGATAATTTTTTTAGTTACTGTGGTCATAAATATTTTTTTACCCATTTTTTGTTACATTTCGCCCTCTTTTTACGAATTTCACACTGCTCGCGAATGACATAAGAGCTGTCAAAATAGTTATGCGATGCATAGAAAACTAATTAAAAATTAACTATGCATAATGTGTTATTTGTGCGGTAACGTATGTATGTATGTACATATTATGTGTAACAAATTAGATTGATTAGGTACTGTTATTGTTGAAAGTTGCTTGAACTTTCAAGATCTGCAGAGCAAACCAAAAAGCAAGAGGAGGTGGAAAGAGAGAAGCAAAACAAATGAACACATAATAAACGCAGTGATCAACAGATTGTCCAAAAGAACAAATTTTCTTGTTACCATATGCTACTGACTACATACTTTATTTGTTAGCTGATCGGTTAAGGCTGATATACATACATACATACATATAGTATACATATACAAGATAGCCAGTGAGACAGCTATGCAGTAGCTAAAAGCCACAAAGCAATTAGAATAAGTTAAAGATATTCATCAAAATTCAGAGTGAAGGGAAATTACAAGAGAAGTGCGCTGGAGATGGGACGAATTCAGCGAAGAACAGCGTTCAAGAAATGAGTGGCATTATTGAGAAACAAAATCGTGGAGTCTGCAGTAGACAAGATAAGTAAATAAATACATACATATGTTTGTAGAAAAACAGCCTGAGGCACATAATTGCGGTAAAAAAAAAAACGAAATGTTTTAAAAAGTCAAATAAGAAAGATATGTACCTACCTACAAAGACACCGCAAAGCCAACCAATGACAAACAACAGCCGCTAAATAGAAAGTAAATATTTAGATGCACGCCATCGCTAGTTGACACAAGTTGGTTGAACCGTTTTTTCCATTTTGGTTACCAAGTCAAAATAATGGCCGCAAGAAAAGATTCTTACACTAGATATTTTTCCTGCAGTAGATCGTACGACAGATCACAAACAAAAGTAGCTTCGCACTAGTCGCGATCGGACAACAATTGGGTTTAACTGGAGTTTAATTAGTCCTTGACTCAATCCTTTTCGGATAGTACATATTTGAGCTCAATTGGTCCCCAACTCATATCATCTCTCGTTTAACGATTTGCACACTAAAGCAACGAAATTCCATATCAGAAGCTGGCATAGTAGACATAATATTCGCCTAGCAAACCAGAGTTCCCTGCGTCGAATTTCAGCCAGCGACAAATTTTTATTTTTGAATTGACTAGTCGCTTTTCATATCTGCATAGAGGGGAACAGTTAGTCTCTTCATCGGATAGGATAGAAAAAAAGAGAACCCATCATTTTATAAACATAGAACAAAAGTGACATTTATTAATCACATTTTTCCTTGCGAGTGGTCACAACATAGTCCTAGACTACTCCAGTCTCAAGCCAGTTTCTCAGCTATGAGCCGTTTCTGACGTTCAGGTCCCCGGTTAACAGATTTTTCTCTTGCTCTAACGCTAGTCAGACTCGTTGAACTTGAAGAGTTGCAAGAAGGTAGGTGACGTTACGAAGTAGGCGAACATGAGATGGCGTACGAAAACGAACGCAACCGACTGTGGATGGCTTGTTTTCTAAAATCAAAAACACACATGGAGCATGGTTCCATCTTGATGCCACTTCCAAAGGACTGCATCTGTGCTGTAACGAACGTAAAACTTCGTGCTCAAAGCACCTGCCGACGAAATACTTGACGGTAGTACCGGTAGAGGAAGGCTACAATGACAGTAGGAGGTTTAGTTGCATTGAGGTCTTACTTAGCCCGTTTTGTGGTTAGGCTTTTCATACCTGAAACTCATCTATCTTATAATTTGCTAGACTTTGTCTTTAAAACTTCGAGTTCTACATATATAAATAGTAGGAGATCTACAAATTGGCTTCGCTATGAAATACAATTTCAAAAACAAAACGCACACATGATTTTTGCGTATTTTATTTTTATTTTACTATACTTTTTTCTGCAATGCCTCATTTCTTTTACACGCTTGGTCTCCCCCCACTGCCAAATGGCTATTTATTTGTGTCGCCAAGAAGTGTTGAGTAATTTTTTTGCCAATTTGTCATTACTTTTTTGTTTTGCAGTGTATGTTCTATTAATAGTGTTTGTGTAAAAGTGATGTCAAGTATTTAGCCGAAAGACATGTGTTTGTAATTGTAAAAATCATGAAATCATTGGTGGTTGATGTAATTTTTAAAAACTTGCATCACGAATTATTTAAGTTGTTTACAAATAATAGAAATTGTTCTAATATTGGGGAGAAGAAATTAAACGGTAGGGGAACTATTTTTAATACAGTACAATCGCGATGATTCGTAGCAATCCGTTGCTCTCTTGAAAAAGCTCATTTATTCGCAAAATTTCCATACAGGCTGGTCACCTCGTTAATTCGTATTTTTTTTTTTACAACACTAGAAAAGTCAACCTCTTATAGGTTCATAGAATACAAGGTTACGACATCAGGCATGGCCGCCATCTTGATGACGTAGATGGCTCAATTTTTGGAGTTTCCAGATTCCTCAAAAATTATATTTAAAAAATACACTATTTTAGTCAAAAATACATCATGTTTTATTTCAAATATGTGTAATCCTCATATTTACCGTTTGACAATTTGCGTTGAAGTTTGTGCATTTTTCTGCTTTTTCTTTGAGTTTATTTAAATTATTACAAATTTAAGTGCGCTGTTTTTGATTGCAGAAATTACGCTGAAAAAGGTTTGGTTTACCGTATATCTAAAGATGAATTGCAATTTCGGAAGCGAAATTTTGCCAATGTTATGAACGCTTTTTATTTAAAAATGCACGAGTGCGTTTNACAAATTTAAGTGCGCTGTTTTTGATTGCAGAAATTACGCTGAAAAAGGTTTGGTTTACCGTATATCTAAAGATGAATTGCAATTTCGGAAGCGAAATTTTGCCAATGTTATGAACGCTTTTTATTTAAAAATGCACGAGTGCGTTTTGCTCACTTTCAAGAATAAAATCACCAGCAAATTTCAATAAGCATTCGATTTACATTTCAATTGTCACTATTGTACGAATATTATTATGTTAATCCAGTTTCACGTGAAGTTATAACATTTTATGTTGTTATAATAAGCTTTGCCACGATTTTATATCAAAAATGCCCATTTGATAAGGATTCCTAAAATATTGTGTACTCTCCTTCTTCGTAAAATATTTCAGCCAATCAGAACTCACTTCGTAACTACGTCATTGGAGGAAAACAAATGTTTGACAGCACCATGTCGTAACCTTCTATTCTATGAACCTTGCTTATAAATAACGTAACGTAAAGCAACCCTGCTTGGTATGTTTAATTTTGACTTTGAGGTATGTTTATTGAACAAATAGCAATCAGCTGTTTGTTTCTGGTCCTCTTTTACAGCTGATGTTCCATCAGGAATGGAAAATTAAATTTTAAAATTGTACTCAATCTATCGAAAACTTTACCTAAAAGTATATTAAAGCAAATAAGAGGATGACCTTTCCCTTCCATACCATTTCAACTTTTGGACTCAAATTAAACAAATTTGGCTTTCAAAAAAATATCTTCGAGCGGTTCGAGATAAAACTATGTTTTCGAAAAGTTAATCACGTTCCTCCGAGTTCTTCGATCTGACGTTTTAATAAGAAATATTCTCTATTGCTATTGGACAAGTTACCCACAGCAGAAAATGAGCTGAAATGTAAATAGAAACAAGTAATTTTTTAAGGAAAAAACAATTCTCATATAAAAATTTAAGATTATCGTTGATTTCTTCATGATCCAATGTTCGAATTTAAACTAAATTAGTATGGAACCATCTGTGAGGTAACACCTTTATTATAGAAATTATAGAAATCGGTTAACGTGGTCCAAAGTTATACGGTAACCTACATTAAAAAAAATATTCCGAACCTTCTCTTTTTTGTGTCGCTAATCGAGCCGCTGGCGTATGAACACCAAAACTTTTGTTTGAAAATAAATGCAATTAAAAAAAGAAAATTGTTTTTTCCCCATTCTCAGAACATATTCGATCTTTGAGATCAAATGAAAAATAGACATTCAAAAACTGATAAATTTACAAAACCGAATTTTCTGACCTAAAATGACAGGTCGCAACCTGTAAAAAATGCAATAATATTTCTCATAAAAAGGAAAACAAATTAGGGGGTCGGGTCTTAAAATTAAATGAAAACAAAATCGATGAGCAGGGGGCTCATACATATGTGTGTGTATGTATGTACATTTGCACCTATGTTCCATGCACTTAAATGTTGCGCAACATTCAGCTAATACCAAATGAAGCCAATAAAAATCTCAAATATACAGCAATGAATGCAAAAAGAGATTATGCTTTACGACCTGCCGCCTGCCATTCGCTGACATTTTCCAACTGGTCTAGGTGATCGATCAGTGATTGCTGATCGGCGACAGCATTTGCACAACCAACCAACAAACAAACATCTTCAGCAATTAGCGTAGAAGCTGCAGTGTTCGATGTTTCGATGCTTTCGCAATATGTTGCTGACATTTTAACGACGAACGATTAGCAATAATAATAAATATAATCGCACAATTGCGACATAAACAAAAATGTTTATTAATTAATCAAATATGCCTCATTACGTAATCAAACACATTTGTGGATTCGTGTGCGGCCAAGTTGAACTAGTCAACTGAGGCGATGCACCATTGCTGGCTGCTGATGAGGATGTTGCAACATCAAACTATGTACTGCACTTGCCGTAGCGCTGTGCATGTAAACTTGAAATGGATATACATTTGCCGGCTGGTTGTAAACAAAAAGGCCAATTTGTGTGGCAGCAAGCGTTAATAAGACGAGCTGCAAAAAGGTTTTTGTTGTTTTAATTCCTCATTTGCTGCTGGTGATTTACAATTTTCCGTTTAATTACTCTTTGCAGAGTAGAGTCAAGAAGTTGGGGAGCATCATAGATCATAAATTTTTGTTTATAATAAATTGTTTATTTGACTTCGGATGCCGACGGCAAGCAAACAAAGTTTCCGTTGATATTTTTGTTTTGTTTTTTTGCTGCAGCATTTGCTCGCTGAAGATCGTTCGGCCGTGGAATATTTATTTTTATTTTTTTGCTTTGATTTTGTGAGTGAAGTTTAGCCGCATGGTTAATTAATTTTTATTTTTAGCAAAGACAATAACATTGCTTTCTCATTCCATTGCTCACTCGTCCATTTTTTTTGTCAATGACCTGCTTTGGTTATGCTTTAACCATTGCCCACAGAGTTTCGGTGTAAATGATGTGTAGATGTTTACATTTTTCCATTTCCTTCCCCCTCTTTTCCGAGTAAATGCCAGGCACTCCGACACAGCAGCGAGTAAAAGTTATTTTCAAATACTAACCAAAACTAAATGTGCAATCGTAAAACACTTTCGACAGTAAACGCAAAATGTGAAGCAGCAGCAGTAGCTGGAACACCGCAGCGCATGGCATCTCCAGCATCAACAAATATAAAAGCAACAACAAAGAAACTTGAGTTCATTGCTCCCAAAAAGTCGCATTGCCGGCTGATTCGGCACGACACGTGCACCTGATCTGCTGCTTTCGGAAAACATTTTTTGTTAGTTTGGCTTTTTTCTACATTTACAATTTCTTCCCATTGTCTATATGTACTAGCTTAAGACTGCACTGAAATTATTGCAGTGGAAAAGAGTGCCTTTGGTTGGCTAAGTCTGGTAAGGAATTTAAAATTTTGCATTGGAGATATCGAGATATATTTGGCAACCCTGACAGGCCGCTAATTAAACTTTCAAAGGCTTTTCTTATACAGTTATCCCTTTCTAAAATATAAGTAGCTAATCTGCGTTGCTGCAACCAGAAATATTAATGTAGCCAAGGACGTCTCATTTGAAACCAGTTAGTTTATGATTCTCCTACTTTTAATAAGCCTCCCAGTACCGAGAAGGCGGACGAAATTGTACGAGAGGACACATCCGTTCCACTTTCGCAGCCCTGAAACTTAGTGGCTAAAATGGAACAGCTAACGCACGAAAGATCTCCTCAGGCCAGGTTGAGGGTACTTAGCCATCGTTATGGGCCTGCTAGCGGGCCATGTTGATATCGGAAGGCAAGCGGAAAGGTTGGGGATTCCCAATAACGACTTTTGTAGAAGCTGTAGAAATAAAGAAAAGGCAGAAACTCTGCGGCATCTGCCAATTTTAGTCCAATGAAGTGCAATTTTCAAACGGCCAAAAGATACCGGTTATTTTTTTATTTTTATTTTTATTTTTATTTTTATTTTTATTTATTTTTTTGATGACGGATTTTTGCAAAATTTCAAAAAATCATAATGGCATAATTTTTTCTCAGCGAAAATTTCGAACGCTTACCAAACGGTGGTATTTCGTTATTATATATTTGCAAAATCAAAATAAGTACTAGCACTAGGTATGAATTTATTGTGCTTCATTCTTATCAACCTACGTTCTTTCCTTTCAAACTTCCCATTCAGTTTTTCTGTAAATTCTTCTACAAACATATACATATGTACATTCGATTACCGCTGGGGGTTAGCAAACTCCATGGCGCCTTATCGACTGCTGCCACGTTGGCACATCTGTGTTGCGGTCTCTTTGGACGTGCATACAATTTAGTTGCAAGCACATATGGTCTCTTGGCACGAGTGTTTGCTTCCTTGTCTTTGTATTGCCAAGCGGCGGCCACAGAAGCCAACACCCGCACAAATTGAAAAAGCCTAACAAAACACAAAACAAAAGGAAACTAAAAAAAAACATCAATTTAAATTCGTTTTTTTTTTGCACAATTTCAACTCAAAAGAAATGTTGCTGCTTGGGGATTTTCGCAGTCACTTTGATGTTGCTCGCTGCCAGTTGGCTGTCAGTTACTATGTTGCTATGTTGCACTGCAAATGCAACATGAATGGTGCAAACGTATATACTTTTTGCAATGCTGCCATATGTATTTTATTGCACACATGTATGTATGTATGTATGTGCGCGTGCGCGTGTGTAGAAATCTTCATCAACGGCATTTGTTGTACAATAATCGGCTCCCAGCATT
>NW_016177262.1:0-8625 GCF_001687245.7 Rhagoletis zephyria | reverse complement strand
ACTCTTTGCTTGAGAGATGAGTGTTTGTGTCAGTGGTAAACACCATACGGGGCAATTGGTGACGGTTATTTTCAAGATCTGGGGTTAGCTGACCGGGGTATGGTGCTACGGGGCGTATACGTTACATACACAACAACGAGTTGTTATTTTGACTTTTTAGTATATCTTTTTAAAGTTTTCATTTAAATACAATTTCGCCATGGAATTTTTTTCTTCATTAAAACTGAAGATAATGCATTGTCTAAGATAAGTGTGTCACCATTTTCGACCAAAAACACGTTTTTGTCGAAAAATGCAACAACTGGTGAAATTTACTCATATACTCGTATTTTAAACAAAATTTTTTTTTTACATATGTGTGTATACACGTTATACCATGCCACCCAAGTAGAACTTGGGAGCTTCGTACGATTGCTTCTTGATTATTGAACACAACGAGCAATAAAGGAGTACTCCCATCAGAGTCATCCCACAAACCTCCAGTACGAGTAAAAAAATAGCGTTTCTCCCATAGTCCTCCTCATGGAACTTCAAAACAAGCAATTTACATAAAAATATTTTGCTATCTTACGTAGCATTTATTAGTTTTTTTTTTATCCCACACTGAACCAAAAATTCATCTCTGGATCAAAGAAAAACTTTCCTTACTTTAAGGTCGAAAATTCTCCCGAATGAGTAAAAAAATTCTCCCGAACGAGTAATTTTTCCTTGGAATGTGTAAAAATGTACACGAAAATAAAGAACCGTGGATGTAATCTATCATTTTGAAGAAATGTTGGGCATGAACAGATCTCCGATTTAACACCTAAGCGAGTTATAAAGGAGGTCAAAAACGAAAAATCTCTCCCATCGCTCTGAGATCAGGCCAAAGGGAGTACTCTTTTATTCCTCACGTTGGCAGATCTCCCTTAAAGTTGTAGTGGAACCTTACAAAAAATATCAAAAACAGTTCGGCGCACACCCCTGACTTCAAAGTGTTTTGCAAGGTAATTTCAAAAAAAAAAAACATTTTTTGGATTTCCATTTTTCGGTGACACCTACACTCGGCAATACATTTTTTTGAATAGTTCTATTGGAATAATCAATATACTACAATTGAAAAAAATTAATGATTTTTGGAAAGCCCTAACTTAAAGTGGTACGTTAGGGGGGTAAGAACTAAGATATGGAGAAAACGAGTGATATATGACCTTGGGTCGTTAACAACATGGCCGAAACATATATTACTGATGACAGTGATGGGCATACCTAAATACTTTTGTATTTAAAGTACCAGTTTGGGTACTAAATACTCATATACTTACACCCAAAGTTTTTAAAATTTGTATTAAAGTGTCACTTTATTGAGTTATTTAAATCTTTTTTTATTTTCTAAGAATAATGCCATTAGTATTTAAGGACGTCTAAATATACAAGTAGAGAAAACTTGGAGTTTAGTTTTTTCTAAGGTATTCACCTCAAATCTACAAACTCACCATACCTTACCTAAACTTACCACACCTGCTCCTACCGCACCTAAATTCACCAAACCTTAACTCATCACAACTGAATTCATCGCACGCCTCTCCTAAATTCACCACACTTTAATTTGAGAACGATTCCGGGATTTTAGAGATTCTTGGGACTAAATCAGGATTTTCAAGACTATTTCGGTATTCAAGGGACCATTTCGGGACTCCTGGCACTATTTAGTAATTTTAGGGACTTTTTCGGAATTTTAGTTGTATTTATCGATCCTCATGTCGATAAATGTATCGATTGAAAGATTTAAGGGTATATTCATTGATACGTTCATCGCTATTGTTATTGATAGATATATTTATATATCTATTTATATTGTTATCGATAATACGATATTTTTATCAACATATTTACCAATATTTTTACCAATGCATATATGTATTTATCGATAGATGTTTTTATCGATAATTTTATCAACATGTTTATCGATATTTTTGTCAATATATTTATCGATATTTTTATCGGTATATCTATTTGTCAATATAAAGCCCCGAAAGCCTCAAAAACTCCACCGTAGTCTCGAAAATTCCAAAATAGTTCCGACAAATTCCGTAAGTCCTAAAAATTTCAAAGCAGTTTCGAAAATCCCGAACAGTCCCCAGAATACCGAAAATCTTTAAATAGTCTGAAAAATGCCGAAGTTGCCCAGAAAATACCGAAATAGTCTCTAAAATCTGGATATAGTCTGGACATTCCTGAACATCCATAAGAAGTTGCGAAACCCCCTGAATAGTCTTGAACAACGTGAATCAGTCTCGAAAATCTCGAAATTCTTTGGTTTTCACTAAATAGCAAGGATTTAGTATTTAATCAAGTCATAAGTACTAAGTGGTTTTGTATCCAGTACTTTTGTACTTAGTACTTAGTAAATACAATTAGTTAGTTACTTAAGAAGGTTTTTTAAGGAGCATGAGGTCATAAGAAACCTTCTTTTCGCAGTGCATGTCTCAAAAAATACCGATCTAAACATCAACTAAATACCTAATAAAAATTTTATGAACAAAATTCGATTTCGACTGCTTTTAAGGGTAATTACAAACTTCTTTTGACACTAATTCTAAAAGAAAATAAACTTACTAGCCACAGAAATTAAAACAAAATAATATAAACAATCGTTAATACACGCACGTAATTGATATCTCAGAAATACGAGATGTAAAGTTATCTGCTTGTAAAACCCATAAAGCGTTTGCGCATGCGCACAATGAACGGTGCCAGTGGATCACAGAGGTGATAAATGTAATGCAGACACCACACAACTAAACATACATACATACCTACATTTGTATATTTATGTAATGCATAAGAGCGCATGCAACACAATCCGTCCTGAGCAAACATACATCAAACGGAGGGGCGGGCGGCCAGCAGTTCATTTGAGTCAAACGCGCTGCGATAGATACTCACATAGATTCTCACATTACAGCAATTGCTGCTGCTGCTGGCTGCTGGCTGCTGTGTTGTCCACAGTTTATTGCCATTTGCTAGCCGTAGTCAGTCAGTCAGCCAGTGTTGCAGTTAGGCAGCCGGCTGCCCGGTCGGTAATTCAAGTCACGTTCGGGCAATCGCACTAATCGCGATATGCGAACAGCTTTAATTGAGATTAAATTCATAATTACGAGCCTCGGCGACACTTTTATGTGAGCGAGCCTTAATTAAAACGCTCAAAAAATACACCGAAAATGCGCACTCGACCAACAATTGATCAACGAAATGAGTGATCAGCCAGTAAGCAAGCAAGCAAGCAAGCAAGCGAAATGGTTCAATCGAGTGCTTAAGCGTCGGGCGAATCGCCGTCGTATTGGCGATTTGTAATTGAAACTGATGTTTATAATTTACTTATTCCCCTGCCCAGTTGCAGTGTTTGCCAAAGGTGTCTGCGCGCACATGACTGGCGGTGGTTGGCTGGTTGTTGCACGCTTGGGTTCGCTAGTGTCGCTTGCCTCCCAGCCCAGTTGCTGTGGATTTTGTGTTGTTCTGCGATTTTCTTCTATGTGATTTGGCGATCAAAATCAAGCGTAATCGCATAAATTTCTGATTTTAGCTTTAAGCCTTGCTACAGTTGTCGACACGACAATAAAGTGGCACTTAAGCCGCGCTTTGTTGCACTGCGTCGTCGATTGTATGTGGCAAGTTGTACTGGAGATCGCTGAATGGCTGGTGCCCGTGCTGGGTGGTGGTGTGGCTGCAATTAGGCAACTACTTTTGCTTTTTCCGCTAAAACTATTGTGGAGGGTGTTGTTGTTGTTGTTTTTTTTTGTTGTTGGGCACTGTTGCACCGAGTGAGTTGAGTGATTTAATTGTGATTGCAATTAATGTGATTAAATCGACCAAATGGCTTAATTCTCTTTCTCTCTGCTTTAGCATTTGCCGCACAGTTGTCCGAATATGTGTGTGAATGCAGTTTTTGGTTGTTTTCTGTACAGTTATGTCTGGAGTGAGGCTCGGCCCACATTTTAGCAAATTAATAAATTACATACGAATGATTGCTGGATACATAAAATTTGCATTTGAGTAATGGAAAATGGAGTTTGCACGTGCTTCGGCTCCTTTTGAAATTTAGTCGATAGGTTACTTAGGCTCAAGGCCCATTTTGATGGCGTATGTGGCGAAAGCAGCTCCCAACTCCTCCTAAAATCATTTTGAACTTCACAGGAATTTTAGAGAATCCCTCCAGGTCTTCCAAGCTATCGAAGAATTTTCTACCCAGAGTAGAGCATATTCATCTGCATAGATCAGGGTACTAGAAAAAAAGGTGCAGAATCATTTCCTCATCGTCTTTATCTTGACATCTGCTACTGAAGTCATGCTTGCCAATTAGGCAACATCCTGTTGTAACGGAGGCAAACATACTAATATGATCTCCATTTAGGCTCACTAGAAAGCCAGTGCTTTTAGCGCTAAGCACCATCCACAGTTTCCTAACAGTTTTGCAAATGATCTCGTCATGCCATCTTTCATTCGCTACTTAAGTATCCCTCTCGGAAATAAGTAGCTAACAAGCTTGAAAGGGGTTTCCTATTTCATAGCTTATATTCTAAATAAAAAGTTTGGTGCCAAGTCCCGCCAGTCCATTGGCCTTACAATTCCCCTCTATGTCGCAATGTCCTGGAGGGCATATAACCTTTGGTCGAATTGACTCAGACATCTCTCGATGTTCGGAGTTCCATGGCTATCATGAAGGTTGGTGGCAGCTTCGTGAGAGATTTGATTGCCGCCTGGCTGTTAGTGAAGATGTAGTTATCAGCTTGGAATATCTCATCACATATTACCAGTTTTTTTTTAGATTTTAGATTTATTTATTTAGCCAAACAGTATACAAGATCTTATAGGCTATAGCAATTAAGTTAATAAAATATAAAAATACCTTACTTATAAAAATTTATTAAAGAGCTCATGAAGTGATTTTTCGAACTTGAAATATCTATCTCGATGAGTTTGGCAATTCTGTTGAACTCAATCAAAGCTCTAGTAATTGGAGCATTTTTAGCATAAAGAGCTCTACACAAACCAACATGGAAAAACTCGGAATTACGAAGAGCTCTACGCGGAATGTTTGTGTCGCTGTCGATTGCCGTCAGTTCCGCCTGAAAAATGCTACCCTGGTTCGGAAGACGAAAGCTAAAGAAGGTTGCCAGGTATTCGGAGTACACAGCTCCATGAAACCTATCCTCACACCTTGAGACATCTATGAATACATGGATAGACTCGCTACTACTTAAAGCTTCTCGTTTTTCCCCATTTCGCTTGAGGCTAGGAGGATCGTAAGCGCTCAGTGGGAGCATAGTGCGGAAGTGCTCAGTCCAGCATTACGGTAAGCTCCGAAAACCCTGTTAGTATCCTACCATGATGGTATTTGACTACTTATTTAGACTGTTCATACGAATTGCCGCAACTCTTGCCACCCGTTGGGGATGTATGCCTGCTGGAAGAAAATTAAGTAGGGTAAAAAGTGCCTTAGATGGTGTTGTTTTCATCGCACTTGTAATCAGTGTGGACGCAACTTTGAATTTCATCCATATTTTTAAAGTTTACTCCATTCCCAAGGCTATCCCATCATACTACTATACCGTGGAAGAGAATTGACCTAACTACTGCTGTGCGTAGCCAGTGTATTATTTGGGTAGTCCGCAGATAGTCATTATATTTTGAGGTCCAATTGAAAACTAGTCTTCTGTGATAGATCGGTTAGAGGCGCTGAACCCCGGTCTCTTTCAAGCTCTTTAAGGCACCGGGCCCAGATGGCATAATACCGGCTCAACTACAGAAGTCTGCAGAAGTGTCGTGCTGCTGGTTAATAACCATTTTCGTGGGCTGTTTGGCTAAGGTTCATGTTCCGGGGCCTTGGAGGGTGGTCAGAGTGGTGTTCATTCCCAAGGCGGGTAAAGCTTCTCATGTATCACCCAGGGACTTCAGGCCGATAAGCCTCTCCTCGTTTCTTTTGAGGACACTGGAGAGGTTGATCGATCTGCATTTAAGGAGCGTTATCCTTTCTTTGGATCAGTAAGTGTACTGCAAGGGCAGGTCTGTTGAGACGGCCTTAGACACGGTCGTTGAGAATATTAAGCAAACCTTCTCGCAAAAGGAATTTGTGGTCGGCGAGCGTTGAGCGAAGACTTTGGAATGCAAGGTGGCAAAATCCTTCTGGCCACGGGTGGACCGGAGGCGGTCTGGGGAGCTCTTGAGACTAAGCAAGCTGTATCTCTCACTATTGATGGGAGTAATTATTGGTTTTTGTGTAATCACTGAAAACAGGTGTGATATTTTAACAAAATTCGCAATATTTGTATTTGTTTAGCTCTTTATCCTAGCACAACAATTACAAGATTAAGCGCATTTACATAATCGAAATAGTTATACGTTGAATACTGATTACGCCATTCCTGAAAGGTCTTATGCGTGCTTTACTGAACATAGGATGTTCTCACCTCTTTGTTCGGCATTTGCCTTTCATCACAGTCTGAAATCTAGTAAGCCAACTGAAGGGAGATAATTTAAAAATCATGATCTTATTTCTGTTTTTCAAAGCCTATGAATGCAAGCTTTATAGAAATCTCTTCAGAATGTTGCCAATCGCTGTAGTGGAAAGTGACCTGAAAATTCTTTTGGCAGTTAGTTCTAGTTTTAAGAATCCATGAAATGCCGGAAATATCAAAATTAAGTTATGTAATTATTTTACTTGCCAAGAAATTTCTCTTGAAGGTGCACTATTTTCTAATTCCGCCAAGCGTATCGCCAAGCCAAGCCTATCCTCAAAATCAGATACAAATCAAATAAAATGAAAGCAATTAATGCCCAGCTAATAAACCGAATACAACAACAATAAAAAATGTATCATATATGTACATACATACGTATGTTTAAATATGAATGCAAGAAATTGACAAGCAAAGAAATTATAATAAAAATTGCGATACAAAAACAACAACAACGCAATGCTTGACGGGAAAGTCTCACAAAGGTGTGGCATCTCACTTTTTAAAGCATTTAAAGCGTTCAAAATGACTACACATATGCAACTGATTGCATTTGTATGTATGTACATATGTAGGTAAATGTGAGTGTGTTTTTGTGTTCATAATTGCTTGCAATCGTATGCAACAAATGCATGCATGTATGTATATTCTCATGAATTAAATATACTTTGATTTCATTTCTCATAATTTCACATTGAAGTCGAAAACTCGCTGAGGGGAAGGAAGCCAATGAAAAAGGAAATAATAAGGTAATAGAAAATTAAAAAAAAAGTAATAAACATAAAACGGAAAAGAATGAATTTTGAGTTTATAAGTACATATGAATCTATATGAATGCAACAAAAAAAAAAATAACTGATTCAGGGGTGACGACATTTCAGCGGTGTATTTGTGCTGATCAAGCGAAAATTGGAATCGATGCAGTGCTCGACAATCAATAAAAGCAATCAGCAGGTTGACTCATTCTATATGTACGTAAAATAGTACAATGAAACAAGCAAGAGAAGTATGTGTGGAAAAGAAAAAAATAATGCAAAAGAGATGAACGAGGGGGCGTCAAAATATCTATCATAAGTTGTCCTCGTGAACTGCGTGCCCTAATACGTCTTATCTGTTGTCGTTAGGTTAGGTTAGATACGAGTGGCTGGAAACCCCCATTGTGACACTACTGGCCGAAGCCATTTGTTTCTTTCCCTCCCTTAGTTATTGAATCACTGAGTGCGCTTTATATAGCACAAAAAGTCGGCTAAACAATCTAGAAAGGACAATGACAGAGATAGTGTTTGACGGTCTCCACCTCCTCCTCGTCTATGCAACTGCGACAAAAATCGTTGGTGGGGACTGCTAACCTTTTTCGGTGTGCCCATCTGGCAGTGTCCGGTGATTACCCCGACTATGGATCGCGTTACTTCAATCTTATATTTATCTACTCGACGAGTTCCTCCTTTAGTCTGTGTTTGCAGGAGGTTAGAGGTATGCCCGCATTCTGAGCAGAATTGACTTCAGATATTTCCGTCCCCTTCCTTACCAGCTCGTCGGCTAGGCAGTATCCATTAATATCACTATTTCCAGGGATCCATACAATATTCAGGGGGCATTTGGATACCAGCAGGTTGAGAGAGGGGTGGGAGGTTTAAATAAGTTAGTTGTTTACTTTCTTGTGAAAAGTACGTTTTTTGTCTTGGCAGGATTGGCACTAAGTCCACATTCCTTGAACCAGATGTTTACCAGACCGAGTGCGTTCTGCAATAACTCACTCAGGACTTAAAAATGTTTGCCCGTTGCCACGATTGCTATATCATCAGCGTACGCTATGATTTGACAACCTGGAGTCGTTACTCCCTCCTTTTCGATTTGAAAAGGAATTTTGCCAATGCCTTGTCTGGCCTTTCCACGCTAAACTTTATTGCTCTAAATATGTTATATATGACAGCTCCTAAGATCAATAACCGTTGTCATTATACTCGTTCTTAAAGCAGAAAATAATGCGAAGTTAATTTCCGGTTGCCGAAAATTTTATTTCTAGCAGCAGTAGATGTTGCAAGTTCTGAACGAATTTTCAAGACAGGGTCAGTGGCAGCTTTTAAAAAAGCTGCCTGTGAATGGGGCTTCGATGGTCGGGTATTCA
>NW_016177261.1:0-8626 GCF_001687245.7 Rhagoletis zephyria | reverse complement strand
ACGATAATGATAGGCTCATTTTACTATTGATACTTAACACAGGACAAAAAATCTATAAAAGGTTCTTGACCAAGCTAGGTACGAATGTTAGGTGCTAATGCTCTGAACACGAATCTGAAGACCGGATTTGAAATCCGTGTTCAGCGCGCCCAAAAACATATAAAACACCTAGTGGGGACAAGAGAAACTTTCATCGATTTGTATGTGGTCCTGTGTAATAGGTGAACTTTATATTTTCTTCTGACATTTTCGCGGAGAGCTTTTTTTGTAAGGTTTTAAGCTGTTATCTAAATATATTTACCCTATACATACCTCTTGTTCCGAGGAAACAATATCCTTTAGACACTGCACCGCATTGAATTTCTTGAGGGCGTCGGTGTCAAGGTAACGTCTATTTCCACCTTTTCGACTAGCAAAAAATGACTGTAACAGTAGATGAAAAGCAAGAGAAAGTTTTAATTATTAGCGGATTTTAAAACACAGGGTGCTCTCGTCGTCGCAGGCAATGCATATGGGTTAAAGGATTCATAATGAAACTGGTATAAGGTGTATCTTAAATAGAATTGCCAAAAAGTACAATTTATGTTTATTTTCAAAGCTTATGCTAGATGGTTTTAGTAGTTTTCGAAAAATGTGTGTTAATTTTTTAAATCCTTTAACTAACCATATTATAACCCTGTTCAACCCCGTACAATTTTATTTTAANAGTATCGACTTAAAGTATAAACTTTCACTTAAAAAATGTGTTTTTTTTTTTAATTACTTCTAAATTGCTGAACTCAATTGGATCGTTTAGTTGAATAGTCGATTGTAAGAGAGATAGGAGAAGTCTAGTATAGATCTGTGGTGCCTCAACGCCTAACTGCTCCAAGCGGGACACTAACCAATCGGATATGGCGTTCACCGCGCGCGTCGATACAAGTTGTGGATACTTCATACCTAGTTGACATACAATTTTTGTTTGTAGTTTTCAAAAAAGATTTTTTTTTAAGAAAAAACAGAAAGAAAACGAGAAAGAAAAAATATAGTTTAATTTTAGTGTCACTTGAATATAGTATGTATGTATGTATGTATAATTCATTATAACAAATTAAGTTCATTTGCAAATTGTGCTTGAGTGAAAAAGTCTAGATTTACTATTTAAAATGCTACTAAACAAAAAACTACCGTTATTTTTGCAATGAGATTAGAAAACAAACAGAATGTTAGGATTTAGCATCTACAACAGCCAAACGCATTTATATTTTCAACTGTTGACCTTGAACAAGAGTTACTATAAGAATGGTTGGTTGTGATTTTTGTGTTTTGGAAAGTTTGAGTGAAATGATAATTTCTCGGCGGAACGAATAAATGTTTCGTATAATAATACAGTTTTTTACGAGCTGACTTTTCATGGTAGAAAAATACTTGGAAATATCCCATTGCTGCCCAGGAACAATTATACTATTTTAATGGTGGTGAGACCAGCAATGAAGCCTGGTCCTGCTGGATGGCAGAGTGTACCCCATGATTATGAAAAAGATGACACAATGCGGTTACAGAATTGGAATGTTCTTTTTCTAGAACGTAAAGTTAGGCAAAGAACTTTATAGGGATGCCTACGTAACCGGAACGACCCAGATTTATATCTGGCCAAGGACTGTCACTCCAGCAACACTCCCCAAAATTTCTTTGGGGAATTTGTATGCTGTTACAACAACAACAACAACATAGGGATGTATGTATATCCACATGGACGACTGTGCCATCAGTTACAACCAGACATATTCAACAAGGTACGAATGACAATAAAACTGACTCTAATGTCAAAAAGTAAAAAAAAATTAATACGATTTGAAATATTTGTTTCTTTGTTTGACATTTTAATCGCAGCCCAAAAGAGAGAACTGTCAAAATCACTTCTACCTGGTTGAATATTCTTTGGTTATAAGTGAGACTCGTGTCTATGTAACCGAATTATACAGATATATGTATATCTTGAAAAGGACTATCCATACAGCAGCATCTCCCCAAACTCTGTGGAGCTTTTAAGCTATTGAACAACAACAACTGCATTTGTAATTTGGGGTTAAGTTGAGGATAAACGTTTTTTTCCTATCATCTTTGCTTCTTCAACAAAATCGCACGAAATCTTTAGGAGTATCTGATTTCTGTAACGATTTTTTTACGAATCTACAAAGAAAATTATATGAAGTGGTTGACACGAACGAAAGAAAATTCTGAAAAAACTTTGCAAGAAATTCTTCACATAGCAGCATTATTTTCATTTCTTTACCGATTTTCTTCTGAAATTTCGTGAAAGAATGGAAGTGTGCATAGTTTATTTCATTTTAGAAAATTCGGCAAAAAATCGTATGGGATCTTTACGAATTCATTACAATTTCTCTACGATTCAGAATACTCTGAAAAAATGGTTTGCAGGGTTGTTAAGAAAATACAGTACCAGTTTTTGCTACAAAAGTCACTGTTTTTTTTATTCTTTTTGTATCTTTGAGGAATTTGAAAAAAATCGATTCGAAAAATTGTACCCTCATACAGAGTGAATGCAGTACTTTAAACCAATCATGGTGACTATAACATGCAAGATCATTAAAAAGAAAACAAAATGCAAACAATGAACCAAGTGTATGGCGGTTAAGCCGGGTGGAATAATGGACTATTCGACTGATCGCGACTACCAAAGAAAAACCAAAAACATTTTTTCTAATCACTTCACAGCAAACAAAGAACTTTGCACAATTGCAAACAACCGTTTATAGCAGCTCGAGCCAAGATACTATTTTTTATCATTGACTGTATTAATTAAACCTAAACACATCCATATGTATGTAAGCATATACGTGCTTTCCCAGTCGGCAAAATAAGGAGTGCTTTCAGGCAATGCGTTTTAATAAGAGTTCCACTTCCTCAATCTTCCAATAGCCTTTTTATTCATAGACTGTCGAAAAGATTTGTTTGCAAAGCAACCGAAATCAAATCTACATCTTTCATACAAAACAGATAAAATCGAGCACGGAAGGCCTATCGCCTATCTAAAAGATCAGAAATATTTCTAATTTTGCCGACTGGGTAGGCAAATATACTAGCTCTGTGTATTTGTGGTGCACGTTGAGGTCCACTGCTATTTTGTTCATACATTTTTATTTTTAATAAAACCAAACTTCTCAATTCACTTAACAATCGAACGATTGAAACTTAAGTAAAAGCTTATAACGAAATGAATTTTAATGGAAACGTATAAGATTGGGATTTTGCTTTAATTCGATATGCTCAAGCGCAGAAGAAAAGCAAAACCCATTTATCAATTCAACAAACTTATGCGACTACATACTTATTAAGTATAAGCAATATATGTATGTAAGTAAAATGGAAAATAAAAAAACGAATGTTAATAAATTTGGAAAAACAAAAAAAAACTTAATTAAATGGCATTGGACCCTAGCGTTGGTAAACAGTAGTAGCTTAGATATACTACATACATATGTGTACAAACATATCGAGTATTACAAAGTAATGTATAATAATATAAATACGTTTATTAGTTATAGAACCAAACTAGCACAGCTAAGTTAGTAAAGCCTTTATGTAAATTTACTAATATTGAAAGACTGCACACACACATATATTAATATAGTATTAGCAAGATACAAGATATAACTGAAAAACGTAACTAACTCATGCTCATACCTATTACTTTTCACTTAGTAATCCAAGAGGAACTGATCAAAGCAACCGCATGACATGCAGGTGGATCAGTGATAAAACGAACGAACGTTATTGTTACTGTTGGCGTTGATGATGCTGTCGCCGCAATAGTTGCAATTATAGTAGTTATATACCACTTGCTGCTGTCGTTGTTGTGGTGCGGTTTCGTAAATCGATGACACTTTTTTTTTGCACTGTCGATTTCATAGAAATTAAGACAGCTCTTTTGCATAGCCAAGCGCTGATAATTTACGAACAATGGCGGCTACTAAAGCAACAATCACTGGCCACCACAAGGCGACGACGACAACCTGCATTTGAGCTGTTGATGGTGCCCGTAGCCGTGCGGCGTTGACCCTATCACTGCTGCCGCTGCTGCTAACAACACTGTGATCGCCTCGATGTGCTGCTGCTGTGGTTATTCTTCTTCTTCTGCCAGTGGTTGTTCCTCTCTAAGCCAGTCGTTTGCGCAATGATACGCTGTAATCGTCGGTAGTTGTCGTTACGGTTGTTGTAATGAACGCAATTTACTTTGTAGAATTTAAGCATTTTTCGTGGCAACATTCGATTCAGCGATAGCAATGTGCAAGGGTGCGTACAACATGTTTTTGAAATTTAGCTTTTCTTGTTGCTGCATTTTTTGCGACAATGCCATGGACTCATCAGAAAGTGTTGCAACAAACATATTTAGGCGACTTTTCTCTAGATATACATTAAACATGTACTATATACATATGCATGTATATATGTATGTATGTAGTTGCGGAAGGACAAACTGTTCTTGCGTTCCGTAGATTATTTATTTATTTACTTGGATTTGTTATTTATTAATCTACTTCTACGGGAGTTTTTGTTTTGCTTTAAATTCTTTGGTTTGAAATGGTGTTCATTCATAAATTCCTTTACTGCTGATGCGAACAATACTTTTTGTTCTACTAACAAAACGCGCCTGTTTTTTTAGTACTGATTAATATTACTTGTTTACTTTTTCGGTTGATAGTTTTTTATCAATTGCATTTATATTTTTACGATGTGTCTTTGCCGAATAGGGTTTGTAATTGGACCAAAAATTAGTGTTGACAAAAATTGTTAAAATGCTTGTAGCGAAATGTGAACAAAAAAAATTGATAGTTGTGTTTTGGTTTTTGAGTTCAACCTCTTTCCAAATTATATTCAAAGCATATTGAATTTGTGTTTATCTACGGGCGCTCCTCCTTCTTGATGATACGGGGGCGGGACCGTTGTTGTTACGTTTTTAATTTGCTTGCATTTGCTACTTGATAATTAGGCATTGCATTATTGTAACATCGGCTTATCGACGATTGTTGTTGTTGTTGTTAATGTGATGTTTAGGTCAATTTTCACTGCTCTCGGTTGTTGTCTTCGGCAGCAGTTGCTTGCTGCTGCTATTCACAGTGTAATCGTTTTTTGTTTAAACAATTGTATGCAACTTATGTAACTCTGTTCAGAATTACTGATTTTCTTAAGTTGAATTTCTTCTATTTATGCAGTTTAGGCCAAATAATGTTCTTTAATTTACGAATTTGTTGTTCTCGACGACTTCTTGCAGTCGTGTTGGTATGTATGTATTTTGTTTTTAAATGTAAATTAGGTTTAGGTCTATTGGGAGTTTTTTTTTATTTTAGAAGTTGGTTTTTTGCAACATAAGTTATGGTATCTGCTGATCTTAACTCGTTGGCCGATTTGGAGGGGTTATAGGGTGCTCGTCGTCGTCGTTCTGCGTATGTGTGTATGTGTGTCTGTATGTTATGTGGACGTGACTATTGCGCAATGCAATGCTGTGGACTGCTGCTGCTGCTGCTGCTGCTCCTGTTGCTGTTGATTGACTTCAACTGCATTTAGTAATCCATTTTGGCTTTCATTTGAGTGTTATGGAACTGAATTCGCTTCGGAATTATTCCACACTTATATAAGGTGCTTTTTATTCTGAAATGAGAAAGATATAGACGAATATATTTTTTTTTTTTATTGTGCAATACAAATATTTTTAACAACATTCACATAAAAATCGATGAGTATTGGGATTTACATATATCTGGCTAAGGGCTAAGGACTCTCACTTCAGCAACATTCCCCAAAAACTCTTTAGGGGATTTTTATGCTATTTCAACAACATTGGGTTAGTATATGTACATAAGTATATAAGTATGCATAAGGTTTGGAAAAAGGCATATGCATAATTTGGTTGTGCGATGGCACAGGCATAGATAAGGAGGTGGGAAAAGAGACTGTGTGCCGTTCCCACGACAGTCGGGTCTACGTAACCGGAACGACCCAGATTTATATCTGGCCAAGGACTGTCACTCCGGCAACACTCCCCAAAATCTCTTTGGGGAATTTGTATGCTGTTACAACAACAACAACAACAGCAGAGACCATGTGCCGTTTCACACGATCCGATTGACAAATAGGCGACCGTGTAACACGGCACTTATGGGCCTAGTCTAATCAGTTTCCGGTTTTGTGTCAAAATACAAAGCATCAGTCTCTTTTATTTCTAAACCGCGCTTAGAAGAAAAAGTCTAACTTGCGCAACCTAGTTGAAAACTAGCATTTAATTAAACATAAGTGGCAAACAATATCACTTGGAAATGGGATTGCTATAGATATGTCCAATACTTTGCATACATACATATATGTAAGCTGTATTTTTAGCACAATATGTTTATCTGAACATATACTTATAATAATTTAGTCATTAGCTTTGCATTCACACTACAGTTATTACTGCAAAAATCAACTATATATAGCTATGGAGGCGTTACGAGATCAATGTATATAAATAGTACAACAGCGAAAATAAATGAGCTAATGTATGTATAATAAAAAATACCCAACTGCCGCCGCCAACAATTAAAGTCAGTTTTATTTGCCTACTTTTTGTTTGCTAAAAGACATGTGCTTTGTATAACCAAATAGAAGCATACATACATACATAAGTATGCATAAACATATGCACGTCTAGCCATTTAAATAAGTATAAGCAGAGTTACAGCTGTTGTCCGTCCTGCACTTGTTGCTTCAGCTGATAAAATGTTAATTACATATTTACAATGTGTGTACACAAACATGTAGGTACATCATAGTATGTAAAAATAATGTGGATGTATTTGCTATGTTCATTTATTTAGACCCATGAATGTGTACATTCTTATCGGTTGCTCCAAATGGTGTACATATGAATGTACAATAGGTACGTTGCTAATAAAATAAATAAATTACTCGTAATAATACTTAAAGAGAAAATACATAGTAGGTAAGTGTTTGGCATTGGTATTACTCTATAAAACCACACAAAAATAAATAAAAGAATCAAATTAAGTAAAACATCCAGAAGAATGATGCAGCACATGTGGTGTCCAACCGAGTCCGCACCGAAAGTTACTTTGAAACTATTGCTATGCTATGTGGGCACCGCCTAGATTAGCTTCAATTTTAATTGATCCCTATAAAAATGTTTATTTATTAATAAAATTCATACAGGTCTGGATCCATTTCAAATTATGCAGGCAGTCCGATGGTATATTGATAATTAACTTCAGAATAAAATATGCTTTTCTGCTTGAAAATTAAATGAACACGTATTTTTGTTTTAATTTTCAAAGCATTGCTTTGCATTTTTTACGAATTTTTTAAGAATTTGTCAAAAAAAAATATTATTTTGTAAAAATGTTTTTAAAATCTTGTAGTTTCCTTAATTTTTAAGATATTCGGCTGCTGTAAAGGTTAATGTACCGCATTTTTTGTACTTTTTTAAAATTGATCAACAAATGTGAAAAATGTTGATAAACGATAACAATATTACGATTTTATACAAAAAAAAAATAAAATTAAAAAAATACGTATTCATTTATTTTTCAATCAGAAAAACATATTTTATTGATTGCATGATTTCAAATGGATCCAGTCACAGCTAGCTAAAATAAAAGAATGTGCATAACTAAAGAACATTCGTTCTTTTGTGACAACAACTGTTGCTCTTAATTGATAAAGCCGTGTCTACATTACGATTCATAAATCAATTTTTTGGAAAAGGATAACACTGGTTCCATAAAGAACATTTTGACACCTGAGGGGAAGATCGATCTATCTCGGCAGCCAGTTCGAAAACGCCCTAACACAGAAAACTTTTTTAGAACTCCATATTTCAGCATTTGATTGAAGAACGCCCTACAGTAGAATTTGATCGAAGAACGCCCTATCTCAGAATTCGGTTAGAAACGCCTTATATCAGCACATTTTCAATATATTTTCAGAACTGAAATTTGCACTTTCGCACTTACAACCGGGAATGGCGTAGTTCGGTACAGAGTATTCTGTCTATCTTGTGGTTTGGGTGCCTAAAATACAGGTCCCGAGCTACTAGGTGCCCGCGAACTACCGGTTGGACAACACTGCTCTGGCTGGTTTAGGGGTATAAAGTGCAAGCAGCGGAACGGCGATTAGTTACTAGACCAACACCAACTCGCCTGTATTAATTCCAATTGCAAATAAATTAACTCGAATAAAAAAATCAACCGTTCAGTGAAAGAAAGAAAAAATACGATGAAATTAAAAAAAATAATAATTTTAGCCTGTTGCTAGGGCCACATTGTTGAAAAAGAAGAGTAAACGATAAAACAAAAATTAGAAATAAAATGCGCTGATAAGTAGCAGCAAAGCAGAAGAGAACAACAACGCAATGATTGTGCAAATAATAGAAGCCATTCAAAAGACAACAGTGTGATGAATCATCCATAGGCAATAATTACTATATACGTATGTAAGTATTTTACTTAATTTTTCTTAGATGCATTTTGCTAATGAATAAGGAGTGCGAAAAAAATTAGCAAGAACAAAAAAATATACATTCAACAATAACAACTAATAAGGCAATGAGTTGAAGGTGAAAAAATTGTGC